>NC_091382.1:272500-344452 GCF_038502225.1 Cherax quadricarinatus
TGTGCCTTGCTATATCCATTCTTGAAGCTGTGTATAGTTCCCACGTGTGTATGAGTTCTTTACATATTACCTGGAGTTTACCTGGAGAGAGTTCCGGGGGTCAACGCCCCCGCGGCCCGGTCTGTGACCAGGCCTCCTGGTGGATCAGAGCCTGATCAACCAGGCTGTTACTGCTGGCTGCACGCAAACCAACGTACGAGCCACAGCCCGGCTGATCAGGAACTGACTTTAGGTGCTTGTCCAGTGCCAGCTTGAAGACTGCCAGGGGTCTGTTGGTAATCCCCCTTATGTATGCTGGGAGGCAGTTGAACAGTCTCGGGCCCCTGACACTTATTGTATGGTCTCTTAACGTGCTAGTGACACCCCTGCTTTTCATTGGGGGGATGGTGCATCGTCTGCCAAGTCTTTTGCTTTCGTAGTGAGTGATTTTCGTGTGCAAGTTCGGTACTAGTCCCTCTAGGATTTTCCAGGTGTATATAATCATGTATCTCTCCCTCCTGCGTTCCAGGGAATACAGGTTCAGGAACCTCAAGCGCTCCCAGTAATTGAGGTGTTTTATCTCCGTTATGCGCGCCGTGAAAGTTCTCTGTACATTTTCTAGGTCGGCAATTTCACCTGCCTTGAAAGGTGCTGTTAGTGTGCAGCAATATTCCAGCCTAGATAGTACAAGTGACCTGAAGAGTGTCATCATGGGCTTGGCCTCCCTAGTTTTGAAGGTTCTCATTATCCATCCTGTCATTTTTCTAGCAGATGCGATTGATACAATGTTATGGTCCTTGAAGGTGAGATCCTCCGACATGATCACTCCCAGGTCTTTGACGTTGGTGTTTCGCTCTATTTTGTGGCCAGAATTTGTTTTGTACTCTGATGAAGATTTAATTTCCTCGTGTTTACCATATTTGAGTAATTGAAATTTCTCATCGTTGAACTTCATATTGTTTTCTGCAGCCCACTGAAAGATTTGGTTGATGTCTGCCTGGAGCCTTGCAGTGTCTGCAATGTCTGCCTGGAGCCTTGCAGTGTCTGCAATGTCTGCCTGGAGCCTTGCAGTGTCTGCAATGTCTGCCTGGAGCCTTGCAGTGTCTGCAATGTCTGCCTGGAGCCTTGCAGTGTCTGCAATGTCTGCCTGGAGCCTTGCAGTGTCTGCAATGTCCGCCTGGAGCCTTGCAGTGTCTGCAATGTCTGCCTGGAGCCTTGCAGTGTCTGCAATGTCTGCCTGGAGCCTTGCAGTGTCTGCAATGTCCCCCTGAAGCCTTGCAGTGTCTGCAATATCTGCCTGGAGCCTTGCAGTGTCTGCAATGTCTGCCTGGAGCCTTGCAGTGTCTGCAATGTCTGCCTGGAGCCTTGCAGTGTCTGCAATGTCTGCCTGGAGCCTTGCAGTGTCTGCAATGTCCGCCTGGAGCCTTGCAGTGTCTGCAATGTCTGCCTGGAGCCTTGCAGTGTCTGCAATGTCTGCCTGGAGCCTTGCAGTGTCTGCAATGTCTGCCTGGAGCCTTGCAGTGTCTGCAATGTCTGCCTGGAGCCTTGCAGTGTCTGCAATGTCCGCCTGGAGCCTTGCAGTGTCTGCAATGTCTGCCTGGAGCCTTGCAGTGTCTGCAATGTCTGCCTGGAGCCTTGCAGTGTCTGCAATGTCCGCCTGGAGCCTTGCAGTGCCTGCAATGTCTGCCTGGAGCCTTGCAATGTCTGCCTGGAGCCTTGCAGTGTCTGCAATGTCTGCCTGGAGCCTTGCAGTGTCTGCAGTGTCCGCCTGGAGCCTTGCAGTGTCTGCAATGTCTGCCTGGAGCCTTGCAGTGTCTGCAATGTCTGCCTGGAGCCTTGCAGTGTCTGCAATGTCCGCCTGGAGCCTTGCAGTGTCTGCAATGTCTGCCTGGAGCCTTGCAGTGTCTGCAATGTCTGCCTGGAGCCTTGCAGTGTCTGCAATGTCCGCCTGGAGCCTTGCAGTGTCTGCAATGTCTGCCTGGAGCCTTGCAGTGTCTGCAATGTCTGCCTGGAGCCTTGCAGTGTCTGCAATGTCTGCCTGGAGCCTTGCAGTGTCTGCAATGTCCGCCTGGAGCCTTGCAGTGTCTGCAATGTCTGCCTGGAGCCTTGCAGTGTCTGCAATGTCTGCCTGGAGCCTTGCAGTGTCTGCAATGTCCGCCTGGAGCCTTGCAGTGTCTGCAATGTCTGCCTGGAGCCTTGCAGTGTCTGCAATGTCTGCCTGGAGCCTTGCAGTGTCTGCAATGTCCGCCTGGAGCCTTGCAGTGTCTGCAATGTCTGCCTGGAGCCTTGCAGTGTCTGCAATGTCTGCCTGGAGCCTTGCAGTGTCTGCAATGTCTGCCTGGAGCCTTGCAGTGTCTGCAATGTCTGTCTGGAGCCTTGCAGTGTCTGCAATGTCTGCCTGGAGCCTTGCAGTGTCTGCAATGTCTGCCTGGAGCCTTGCAGTGTCTGCAATGTCTGCCTGGAGCCTTACAGTGTCTGCAATGTCTGCCTGGAGCCTTGCAGTGTTTGCAATGTCTGCCTGGAGCCTTGCAGTGTCTGCAATGTCTTCCTAGAGCCTTGCAGTGTCTGCAATGTCTGCCTGGAGTCTTGCAGTGTCTGCAATGTCTGCCTGGAGCCTTGCAGTGTTTGCAATGTCTGCCACGAGCCTTGCAGTGTCTGCAATGTCTGCCTGGAGCCTTGCAGTGTCTGCAATGTCCGCCTGGAGCCTTGCAGTGTCTGCAATGTCTGCCTGGAGCCTTGCAGTGTCTGCAATGTCTGCCTGGAGCCTTGCAGTGTCTGCAATGTCTGCCTGGATCCTTGCAGTGTCTGCAATGTCTGCCTGGAGCCTTGCAGTGTCTGCAATGTCTGCCTGGAGCCTTGCAGTGCCTGCAATGTCTGCCTGGAGCCTTGCAATGTCTGCCTGGAGCCTTGCAGTGTCTGCAATGTCCGCCTGGAGCCTTGCAGTGTCTGCAATGTCTGCCTGGAGCCTTGCAGTGTCTGCAATGTCTGCCTGAAGCCTTGCAGTGTCTGCAATGTCTGCCTGGAGCCTTGCAGTGTCTGCAATGTCCGCCTGGAGCCTTGCAATGTCTGCAATGTCTGCCTGGAGCCTTGCAGTGTCTACAATGTCTGCCTGGAGCCTTGCAGTGTCTGCAATGTCCGCCTGGAGCCTTGCAATGTCCGCCTGGAGCCTTGCAGTGTCTGCAATGTCCGCCTGGAGCCTTGCAATGTCTGCCTGGAGCCTTGCAGTGTCTGCAATGTCTGCCTGGATCCTTGCAGTGTCTGCAATGTCTGCCTGGAGCCTTGCAGTGTCTGCAATGTCCGCCTGGAGCCTTGCAGTGTCTGCAGTGTCCGCCTGGAGCCTTGCAGTGTCTGCAATGTCCGCCTGGAGCCTTGCAATGTCTGCAATGTCTGCCTGGAGCCTTGCAGTGTCTGCAATGTCTGCCTGGAGCCTTGCAGTGTCTGCAATGTCTGCCTGGAGCCTTGCAGTGTCTGCAATGTCCGCCTGGAGCCTTGCAATGTCTGCAATGTCTGCCTGGAGCCTTGCAGTGTCTGCAATGTCTGCCTGGAGCCTTGCAGTGTCTGCAATGTCTGCCTGGAGCCTTGCAGTGTCTGCAATGTCTGCCTGGAGCCTTGCAGTGTCTGCAATGTCTGCCTGGAGCCTTGCAGTGTCTGCAATGTGCGCCTGGAGCCTTGCAGTGTCTGCAATGTCTGCCTGGAGCCTTGCAGTGTCTGCAATGTCTGCCTGGAGCCTTGCAGTGTCTGCAATGTCTGCCTGGAGCCTTGCAGTGTCTGCAATGTCTGTCTGGAGCCTTGCAGTGTCTGCAATGTCTGCCTGGAGCCTTGCAGTGTCTGCAATGTCCGCCTGGAGCCTTGCAGTGTCTGCAATGTCTGCCTGGAGCCTTGCAGTGTCTGCAATGTCTGCCTGGAGCCTTGCAGTGTCTGCAATGTCTGCCTGGAGCCTTGCAGTGTCTGCAATGTCTGCCTGGAGCCTTGCAGTGTCTGCAATGTCTGCCTGGAGCCTTGCAGTGTCTGCAATGTCTGCCTGGAGCCTTGCAGTGTCTGCAATGTCCGCCTGGAGCCTTGCAGTGTCTGCAATGTCTGCCTGGAGCCTTGCAGTGTCTGCAATGTCTGCCGGGCGCCTGGAGCCTTGCAGTGTCTGCAATGTCTGCCTGGAGCCTTGCAGTGTCTGCAATGTCTGCCTGGAGCCTTGCAGTGTCTGCAATGTCTGCCTGGAGCCTTGCAGTGTCTGCAATGTCTGCCTGGAGCCTTGCAGTGTCTGCAATGTCTGCCTGGAGCCTTGCAGCAATGTCTGCCTGGAGCCTTGCAGTGTCTGCAATGTGTGCCTGGAGCCTTGCAGTGTCTGCAATGTCTGCCTGGAGCCTTGCAGTATCTGCAATGTCTGCCTGGAGCCTTGCAGTGTCTGCAATGTCTGCCTGGAGCCTTGCAGTGTCTGCAATGTCCGCCTGGAGCCTTGCAGTGTCTGCAATGTCTGCCTGGAGCCTTGCAGTGTCTGCAATGTCTGCCTGGAGCCTTGTAGTGTCTGCAATGTCTGCCTGGAGCCTTGCAGTGTCTGCAATGTCTGCCTGGAGCCTTGCAGTGTCTGCAATGTCTGCCTGGAGCCTTGCAGTGTCTGCAATGTCTGTCTGGAGCCTTGCAGTGTCTGCAATTTCTGCCTGGAGCCTTGCAGTGTCTGCAATGTCTGCCTGGAGCCTTGCAGTGTCTGCAATGTCTGCCTGGAGCCTTGCAGTGTCTGCAATGTCTACCTGGAGCCTTGCAGTGTCTGCAATGTCCGCCTGGAGCCTTGCAGTGTCTGCAATGTCTGCCTGGAGCCTTGCAGTGTCTGCAATGTCTGCCTGGAGCCTTGTAGTGTCTGCAATGTCTGCCTGGAGCCTTGCAGTGTCTGCAATGTCTGCCTGGAGCCTTGCAGTGTCTGCAATGTCTGCCTGGAGCCTTGCAGTGTCTGCAATGTCTGCCTGGAGCCTTGCAATGTCTGCAATGTCTGCCTGGAGCCTTGCAGTGTCTGCAATGTCCGCCTGGAGCCTTGCAGTGTCTGCAATGTCTGCCTTGAGCCTTGTAGTGTCTGCAATGTCTGCCTGGAGCCTTGCAGTGTCAGCAATGTCTGCCTGGAGCCTTGCAGTGTCTGCAATGTCTGCCTGGAGCCTTGCAGTATCTGTAATGTCTGCCTGGAGCCTTGCAGTGTCTGCAATGTCTGCCTGGAGCCTTGCAGTGTCTGCAATGTCTGCCTGGAGCCTTGCAGTGTCTGCAATGTCTGCCTGGAGCCTTGCAGTGTCTGCAATGTCTGCCTGGAGCCTTGCAGTGTCTGCAATGTCTGCCTGGAGCCTTGCAGTGTCTGCAATGTCTGCCTGGAGCCTTGCAGTGTCTGCAATGTCTGCCTGGAGCCTTGTAGTGTCTGCAATGTCTGCCTGGAGCCTTGCAGTGTCTGCAATGTCTGCCTGGAGCCTTGTAGTGTCTGCAATGTCTGCCTGGAGCCTTGCAGTGTCTGCAATGTCTGCCTGGAGCCTTGCAGTGTCTGCAATGTCTGCCTGGAGCCTTGCAGTGTCTGCAATGTCTGTCTGGAGCCTTGCAGTGTCTGCAATGTCCGCCTGGAGCCTTGCAGTGTCTGCAATGTCTGCCTGGAGCCTTGCAGTGTCTGCAATGTCTGCCTGGAGCCTTGTAGTGTCTGCAATGTCTGCCTGGAGCCTTGCAGTGTCTGCAATGTCTGCCTGGAGCCTTGTAGTGTCTGTAATGTCTGCCTGGAGCCTTGCAGTGTCTGCAATGTCTGCCTGGAGCCTTGCAGTGTCTGTAATGTCTGCCTGGAGCCTTGCAGTGTCTGCAATGTCTGCCTGTAGCCTTGTAGTGTCTGCAATGTCTGCCTGGAGCCTTGCAGTGTCTGCAATGTCTGCGTGGAGCCTTGCAGTGTCTGCAATGTCTGCCTGGAGCCTTGCAGTGTCTGCAATGTCTGCCTGGAGCCTTGCAGTGTCTGCAATGTCCGCCTGGAGCCTTGCAGTGTCTGCAATGTCCGCCTGGAGCCTTGCAGTGTCTGCAATGTCTGCCTGGAGCCTGGCAGTGTCTGCAATGTCTGCCTGGAGCCTTGCAGTGTCTGCAATGTCTTCCTGGAGCCTGGCAGTGTCTGCAATGTCTGCCTGGAGCCTTGCAGTGTCTGCAATGTCCGCCTGGAGCCTTGCAGTGTCTGCAATGTCTGCCTGGAGCCTTGCAGTGTCTGCAATGTCTGCCTGGAGCCTTGCAGTGACTGCAATGTCCGCCTGGAGCCTTGCAGTGTCTGCAATGTCTGCCTGGAGCCTTGCAGTGTCTGCAATGTCTGCCTGGAGCCTTGCAGTGTCTGCAATGTCTGCCTGGAGCCTTGCAGTGTCTGCAATGTCTGCCTGGAGCCTTGCAGTGTCTGCAATGTCTGCCTGGAGCCTTGCAGTGTCTGCAATGTCTGCCTGGAGCCTTGCAGTGTCTGCAATGTCTGCCTGGAGCCTTGCAGTGTCTGCAATGTCTGCCTGGACAAGTGGGGCAGATAATGAGTACATTTGTAGTGGAACAGCAGCTGCAACAGCTGCAACAGCTGCCTGCAGCTGCCTGCAGCATAATGTTGTCTTGTTGCTTGATGGAGGGAGGTGCTAGCACCTTTAGTGGGCGTGTGGGTGTGTGGGGCGGGCGGGCGGGCGGCGGTTATGTACATGTCTACGCACCTGTGGCATGACAGTTGTTAACTGAGTGATGGTGGATGTTTTTTCTTCTTTAATGGAAGACGATAGATGTATTAAATAATGAACTGTCTCTCAAATTTCTTTGAAGATGTGTGGGTTAGTAGCCGAATCTATTTAACACATTAACCTTGGCACAGCTTCAGGAGTAGGTACGGTGGAGACCTGCTGAGTAGGAATCGATAATGCCAGTCAGTAGGAGTAAAGAGGAGGGACCAGGAGCTTTGATTAAACCTTTACAAACACTATAACCACACGCGCGCGCACACACCAGCGCAGAGGCGGTGCCAGGAGCTGTGAATCGACCCCTGTAACCACGAATAGGTGGGTACAACTAGGTGAACACACATACACACTGGCACAAATATATTCTTCAATAAAGTATACCTGGAGTATACCTGGAGTATACCTGGAGAGAGTTCCGGGGGTCAACGCCCCCGCGGACCGGTCTGTGACCAGGCTTCATGGTGGATCAGGGCCTGATCCACCTGAAGTACTAACAATATATTTTAATTTTAAAAACTGTCAAGGATCTGACCCCATCCTTGTGATCCCCATTCCTGACATATTCAACATTCTCACAGCAACAACAGCAGCGTCAGTACTAGCAACAGAAGAGTCACAGCAACAACAGCAGCGTCAGTACTAGCAACAGAAGAGTCACAGCAACAACAGCAGCGTCAGTACTAGCAACAGAAGAGTCACAGCAACAACAGCAGCGTCAGTACTAGGAACAGAAGAGTCACAGCAACAACAGCAGCGTCAGTACTAGCAACAGAAGAGCCACAGCAACAACAGCAGCGTCAGTACTAGCAACAGAAGAGTCACAGCAACAACAGCAGCGTCAGTACTAGCAACAGAAGAGCCACAGCAACAACAGCAGCGTCAGTACTAGCAACAGAAGAGTCACAGCAACAACAGCAGCGTCAGTACTAGCAACAGAAGAGCCACAGCAACAACAGCAGCGTCAGTACTCAGTACTAGCAACAGAAGAGTCACAGCAACAACAGCAGCGTCAGTACTAGCAACAGAAGAGTCACAGCAACAACAGCAGCGTCAGTACTAGCAACAGAAGAGTCACAGCAACAACAGCAGCGTCAGTACTAGCAACAGAAGAGTCACAGCAACAACAGCAGCGTCAGTACTGGCAACAGAAGAGTCACAGCAACAACAGCAGCGTCAGTACTAGCAACAGAAGAGTCACAGCAACAACAGCAGCGTCAGTACTGGCAATAGAAGAGTCACAGCAACAACAGCAGCGTCAGTACTAGCAACAGAAGAGTCACAGCAACAACAGCAGCGTCAGTACTGGCAATAGAAGAGTCACAGCAACAACAGCAGCGTCAGTACTAGCAACAGCAACAGAAGAGTCACAGCAACAACAGCAGCGTCAGTACTGGCAATAGAAGAGTCACAGCAACAACAGCAGCGTCAGTACTAGCAACAGAAGAGTCACAGCAACAACAGCAGCGTCAGTACTGGCAATGGCAACAGAAGAGTCACAGAAGAGTCACAGCAACAACAGCAGCGTCAGTACTAGCAACAGAAGAGTCACAGCAACAACAGCAGCGTCAGTACTGGCAACAGAAGAGTCACAGCAACAACAGCAGCGTCAGTACTGGCAACAGAAGAGTCACAGCAACAACAGCAGCGTCAGTACTAGCAACAGAAGAGTCACAGCAACAACAGCAGCGTCAGTACTGGCAACAGAAGAGTCACAGCAACAACAGCAGCGTCAGTACTAGCAACAGAAGAGTCACAGCAACAACAGCAGCGTCAGTACTAGCAACAGAAGAGTCACAGCAACAACAGCAGCGTCAGTACTAGCAACAGAAGAGTCACAGCAACAACAGCAGCGTCAGTACTGGCAACAGAAGAGTCACAGCAACAACAGCAGCGTCAGTACTAGCAACAGAAGAGTCACAGCAACAACAGCAGCGTCAGTACTAGCAACAGAAGAGTCACAGCAACAACAGCAGCGTCAGTACTGGCAACAGAAGAGTCACAGCAACAACAGCAGCGTCAGTACTGGCAACAGAAGAGTCACAGCAACAACAGCAGCGTCAGTACTAGCAACAGAAGAGTCACAGCAACAACAGCAGCGTCAGTACTAGCAACAGAAGAGTCACAGCAACAACAGCAGCGTCAGTACTAGCAACAGAAGAGTCACAGCAACAACAGCAGCGTCAGTACTAGCAACAGAAGAGTCACAGCAACAACAGCAGCGTCAGTACTAGCAACAGAAGAGTCACAGCAACAACAGCAGCGTCAGTACTAGCAACAGAAGAGTCACAGCAACAACAGCAGCGTCAGTACTAGCAACAGAAGAGTCACAGCAACAACAGCAGCGTCAGTACTAGCAACAGAAGAGTCACAGCAACAACAGCAGCGTCAGTACTGGCAACAGAAGAGTCACAGCAACAACAGCAGCGTCAGTACTAGCAACAGAAGAGTCACAGCAACAACAGCAGCGTCAGTACTAGCAACAGAAGAGTCACAGCAACAACAGCAGCGTCAGTACTAGCAACAGAAGAGTCACAGCAACAACAGCAGCAGTCAGTACTGGCAACAGAAGAGTCAGTAGCAACAACAGCAGCGTCAGTACTGGCAACAGAAGAGTCACAGCAACAACAGCAGCGTCAGTACTAGCAACAGAAGAGTCACAGCAACAACAGCAGCGTCAGTACTGGCAACAGAAGAGTCACAGCAACAACAGCAGCGTCAGTACTAGCAACAGAAGAGTCACAGCAACAACAGCAGCGTCAGTACTAGCAACAGAAGAGTCACAGCAACAACAGCAGCGTCAGTACTGGCAACAGAAGAGTCACAGCAACAACAGCAGCGTCAGTACTAGCAACAGAAGAGTCACAGCAACAACAGCAGCGTCAGTACTAGCAACAGAAGAGTCACAGCAACAACAGCAGCGTCAGTACTAGCAACAGAAGAGTCACAGCAACAACAGCAGCGTCAGTACTAGCAACAGAAGAGTCACAGCAACAACAGCAGCGTCAGTACTAGCAACAGAAGAGTCACAGCAACAACAGCAGCGTCAGTACTGGCAACAGAAGAGTCACAGCAACAACAGGAGCGTCAGTACTCAGTCAGTACTTGCAACAGAAGAGTCACAGCAACAACAGCAGCGTCAGTACTAGCAACAGAAGAGTCACAGCAACAACAGCAGCGTCAGTACTAGCAACAGAAGAGTCACAGCAACAACAGCAGCGTCAGTACTAGCAACAGAAGAGTCACAGCAACAACAGCAGCGTCAGTACTGGCAACAGAAGAGTCACAGCAACAACAGCAGCGTCAGTACTAGCAACAGAAGAGTCACAGCAACAACAGTAGCGTCAGTACTGGCAATAGAAGAGTCACAGCAACAACAGCAGCGTCAGTACTAGCAACAGAAGAGTCACAGCAACAACAGCAGCGTCAGTACTAGCAACAGAAGAGTCACAGCAACAACAGCAGCGTCAGTACTAGCAACAGAAGAGTCACAGCAACAACAGCAGCGTCAGTACTGGCAACAGAAGAGTCACAGCAACAACAGCAGCGTCAGTACTAGCAACAGAAGAGTCACAGCAACAACAGCAGCGTCAGTACTAGCAACAGAAGAGTCACAGCAACAACAGCAGCGTCAGTACTAGCAACAGAAGAGTCACAGCAACAACAGCAGCGTCAGTACTAGCAACAGAAGAGTTACAGCAACAACAGCAGCGTCAGTACTGGCAACAGAAGAGCCACAGCAACAACAGCAGCGTCAGTACTAGCAACAGAAGAGTCACAGCAACAACAGCAGCGTCAGTACTAGCAACAGAAGAGTCACAGCAACAACAGCAGTGTCAGTACTGGCAACAGAAGAGTCACAGCAACAACAGCAGCGTCAGTACTGGCAACAGAAGAGCCACAGCAACAACAGCAGCGTCAGTACTAGCAACAGAAGAGTCACAGCAACAACAGCAGCGTCAGTACTGGCAACAGAAGAGCCACAGCAACAACAGCAGCGTCAGTACTAGCAACAGAAGAGTCACAGCAACAACAGCAGTGTCAGTACTAGCAACAGAAGAGTCACAGCAACAACAGCAGCGTCAGTACTAGCAACAGAAGAGCCACAGCAACAACAGCAGCGTCAGTACTAGCAACAGAAGAGTCACAGCAACAACAGCAGCGTCAGTACTGGCAACAGAAGAGCCACAGCAACAACAGCAGCGTCAGTACTAGCAACAGAAGAGTCACAGCAACAACAGCAGTGTCAGTACTAGCAACAGAAGAGTCACAGCAACAACAGCAGCGTCAGTACTAGCAACAGAAGAGTCACAGCAACAACAGCAGCGTCAGTACTAGCGACAGAAGAGTCACAGCAACAACAGCAGCGTCAGTACTGGCAACAGAAGAGCCACAGCAACAACAGCAGTGTCAGTATTAGCAACAGAAGAGCCACAGCAACAACAGCAGTGTCAGTATTAGCAACAGAAGAGCCACAGCAACAACAGCAGCGTCAGTATTAGCAACAGAAGAGTCACAGCAACAACAGCAGCGTCAGTATTAGCAACAGAAGAGCCACAGCAACAACAGCAGCGTCAGTACTAGCAACAGAAGAGCCACAGCAATAACAGCAGTGTCAGTATTAGCAACAGAAGAGCCACAGCAACAACAGCAGCGTCAGTATTAACAACAGAAGAGCCACAGCAACAACAGCAGCGTCAGTATTAGCAACAGAAGAGTCACAGCAACAACAGCAGCGTCAGTACTGGCAACAGAAGAGCCACAGCAACAACAGCAGCGTCAGTACTGGCAACAGAAGAGCCACAGCAACAACAGCAGCTTCAGTACTAGCAACAGAAGAGCCACAGCAACAACATCAGTGTCAGTATTAGCAACAGAAGAGTCACAGCAACAACAGCAGCGTCAGTATTAGCAACAGAAGAGCCACAGCAACAACAGCAGCGTCAGTATTAGCAACAGAAGAGCCACAGCAACAACAGCAGCGTCAGTATTAGCAACAGAAGAGCCACAGCAACAACAGCAGCGTCAGTACTAGCAACAGAAGAGTCACAGCAACAACAGCAGCGTCAGTATTAGCAACAGAAGAGTCACAGCAACAACAACAGCGTCAGTACTGGCAACAGAAGAGTCACAACAACAACAGCAGCGTCAGTACTGGCAACAGAAGAGTCACAGCAACAACAGCAGCGTCAGTACTAGCAACAGAAGAGTCACAGCAACAACAGCAGCGTCAGTACTAGCGACAGAAGAGTCACAGCAACAACAGCAGCGTCAGTATTAGCAACAGAAGAGTCACAGCAACAACAGCAGCGTCAGTACTAGCAACAGAAGAGTCACAGCAACAACATCAGCGTCAGTACTAGCAACAGAAGAGTCACAGCAACAACAGCAGCATCAGTACTAGCAACAGAAAAGTCACAGCAACAACAGCAGCGTCAGTATTAGCAACAGAAGAGTCACAGCAACAACAACAGCGTCAGTACTGGCAACAGAAGAGTCACAGCAACAACAGCAGTGTCAGTATTAGCAACAGAAGAGTCACAGCAACAACAGCAGTGTCAGTACTAGCAACAGAAGAGTCACAGCAACAACAGCAGCATCAGTACTAGCAACAGAAGAGTCACAGCAACAACAGCAGCGTCAGTACTAGCAACAGAAGAGTCACAGCAACAACAGCAGCTACAGTACTGGCAACAGAAGAGCCACAGCAACAACAGCAACGTCAGTACTAGCAACAGAAGAGCCACAGCAACAACATCAGCGTCAGTACTGGACTTTACCTGGAGTTTACCTGGAGAGAGTTCCGGGGGTCAACGCCCCCGCGGCCCGGTCTGAGACCAGGCCTCCTGGTGGATCAGAGCCTGATCAACCAGGCTGTTGCTGCTGGCTGCACGCAAACCAACATACGAGCCACAGCCCGGCTGATCCGGAACTGACTTTAGGTGCTTGTCCAGTGCCAGCTTGAAGACTGCCAGGGGTCTGTTGGTAATCCCCCTTATGTGTGCTGGGAGGCAGTTGAACAGTCTCGGGCCCCTGACACTTATTGTATGGTCTCTTAACGTGCTAGTGACACCCCTGCTTTTCATTGGGGGGATGGTGCATCGTCTGCCAAGTCTTTTGCTTTCGTAGTGGGTGATTTTCGTGTGCAAGTTCGGTACTAGTCCCTCTAGGATTTTCCAGGTGTATATAATCATGTATCTCTCCCTCCTGCGTTCCAGGGAGTACAGGTTCAGGAACCTCAAGCGCTCCCAGTAATTGAGGTGTTTTATCTCTAGCAACTCTAGCAACAGAAGAGTCACAGCAACAACAGCATCAGCAACAGAGGAAGCAGCATCCGTGCTTGCAACAGCTACAACAGCAGGTGCAACAGCAACATCAGTAGCATCGACAACAGCCGTTACTAACAACAGAGACAGCCACTGCAGCATCGGAAGCAAAGCACTGGAGATAAAACGGAGCATCGTGATACATAAACACACTATATTCCCCAGTTATCATTGAAATCTGAGTTACGTAGACTGTTCCAAGCGTTCCATTGTGATCACAAACTGCAACACAGCCCAGAAGGAATTAGTGCATTCCCTTTGTAGGTGGCAATGAAGTTTACACAGTGGCAACGTACATCGGAGCTGGACGTACGTATATAGGGGCGAGATGTGCGTATATGGAGGCAAAACGTGCATATATTGAGACAGAGCGTATATGTATCGAGGCAGAACGTACGTTCACCGTAGCAGAAAATACGTATATCGTGACAGAGCGTACGTACATCAGAGTACGTATATCGTGACAGAGCGTACGTACATCAGGGTACGTATATCGTAACAGAGCGTACGTACATCAGGGTACGTATATCGTGACAGAGCGTACGTACATCAGGGTACGTATATCGTGACAGAGCGTACGTACATCAGGGTACGTATATCGTGACAGAGAGTCGGTATACTGGAGCCAACATTTGTGTGTGACGACAAACACAAGCTCTCCCTCTGGCCATTTCAACTCCAGTTTACAAAGCTTACCTTGTTCTTACTAATGAGATTTCGATTTTTTTAAACATTCCCAGTTTGTTGGACTTCAAATAAAGCTGCAGATATCCCTGTGGTCGTATTGCCTCAGCATATATATATGAATATTCACGCTATAAGCAGGGTGGGGCCTTCGTGTGTGTAAAGGACTCTTGACAAAGGGGATTTCAAATGCCTCTTTTGTAGGTCTCAGACCAGACGTAATTGCCTTTCATTGCCCTGTGGCACTACATGGCCCTCACGGATTTACCGCTTTCTCCGGAACAGGAATAACAAGAGGGTTAGAGAGAGAGAGAGAGAGAGAGAGAGAGAGAGAGAGAGAGAGAGAGAGGCAGTTAGATTCTGGGAAATATTAAACGAGTAAATGATCGCTGTGGGAGAAATTAATGTTGAAGTGGGAGAGAATGTTGCAAAAATTTGCGCTGTTGCAAGCAAGTAGGGAGTGCAGCCGCTAAACTCGTAAGGGTCACACTGCGCCGGGGGAACGGGAAGTAATCAGAGTACACAGCCGTTCAGTGTACGTTTATGCAATCTTGTGTACGTTTGCGTAGTTATATGTACGTTGTTCTTACTGGTGTGTACTCAGTGCTCTGTTTACAACTCTGCAGTCATTAAGGCTTGATAATGCTCTGTTTAGAGCTGTGTGTAGAGTCATTAAGACCTGATAAAGCTATATTGTGCTCTGTATACAGTCATTAAGACCTGATAAAGCTATATTGTGCTCTGTATACAGTCATTAAGACCTGATAAAGCTATATTGAGCTCTGTATACAGCCATTAAGACCTGATAAAGCTATATTGTGCTCTGTATACAGTCATTAAGACCTGATAAAGCTATATTGAGCTCTGTATACAGCCATTAAGACCTGATAAAGCTATATTGAGCTCTGTATACAGCCATTAAGACCTGATAAAGCTATATTGAGCTCCGTATACAACCATTAAGACCTGAGAAAGCTATATTGAGCTCTGTATACAGCCATTAAGACCTGATAAAGCTATATTGAGCTCTGTATACAGCCATTAAGACCTGATAAAGCTATATTGAGCTCTGTATACAGCCATTAAGACCTGATAAAGCTATATTGAGCTCTGTATGCAGCCATTAAGACCTGATAAAGCTATATTGTGCTCTGTATACAGCCATTAAGACCTGATAAAGCTATATTGAGCTCTGTATACAGTCATTAAGACCTGATAAAGCTATATTGAGCTCTGTATACAGTCATTAAGACCTGATAAAGCTATATTGAGCTATGTATACAGCCATTAAGACCTGATAAAGCTATATTGAGCTCTGTATACAGCCATTAAGACCTGATAAAGCTATATTGAGCTCTGTATACAGCCATTAAGACCTGATAAAGCTATATTGTGCTCTATATACAGCCATTAAGACCTGATAAAGCTATATTGAGCTCTGTATACAGTCATTAAGACCTGATAAAGCTATATTGAGCTCTGTATACAGTCATTAAGACCTGATAAAGCTATATTGAGCTCTGTATACAGCCATTAAGACCTGATAAAGATATATTGAGCTCTGTATACAGCCATTAAGACCTGATAAAGCTATATTGAGCTCTGTATACAGCCATTAAGACCTGATAAAACTATATTGAGCTCTGTATACAGCCATTAAGACCTGATAAAGCTATATTGAGCTCTGTATACAGCCATTAAGACCTGATAAAGCTATATTGAGCTCTGTATACAGCCATTAAGACCTGATAAAGCTATATTGAGCTCTGTATACAGCCATTAAGACCTGGTAAAGCTATATTGAGCTCTGTATACAGTCATTAAGACCTGATAAAGCTATATTGAGCTCTGTATACAGCCATTAAGACCTGATAAAGCTATATTGAGCTCTGTATACAGCCATTAAGACCTGATAAAGCTATATTGAGCTCTGTATACAGCCATTAAGACCTGATAAAGCTATATTGTGCTCTGTATACAGCCATTAAGACCTGATAAAGCTATATTGAGCTCTGTATACAGCCATTAAGACCTGATAAAGCTATATTGAGCTCTGTATACAGCCATTAAGACCTGATAAAGCTATATTGAGCTCTGTATACAGCCATTAAGACCTGATAAAGCTATATTGAGCTCTGTATACAGTCATTAAGACCTGATAAAGCTATATTGAGCTCTGTATACAGTCATTAAGACCTGATAAAGCTATATTGAGCTCTGTATACAGCCATTAAGACCTGATAAAGCTATATTGAGCTCTGTATACAGCCATTAAGACCTGATAAAGCTATATTGAGCTCTGTATACAGCCATTAAGACCTGATAAAGCTATATTGAGCTCTGTATACAGCCATTAAGACCTGATAAAGCTATATTGAGCTCTGTATACAGCAATTAAGACCTGATAAAGCTATATTGAGCTCTGTATACAGCCATTAAGACCTGATAAAGCTATATTGAGCTCTGTATACAGCCATTAAGACCTGATAAAGCTATATTGAGCTCTGTATACAGTCATTAAGACCTGATAAAGCTATATTAATCTACAGAGACATAGGTCGTCTCTAATCATAGTTTTCTCTATACCAGAGAACCTTCCCATTTTTTTCTTCAATTTTAACTTTGTTGTCTCCCGTCAGAGATACTCCTACGGGTTTAGGTCTCCGCTGTTCTCCTGGCTCAGCCACAGGTTCAGATCACTCCACTACTTCAGAAAAAAATTCTTTTAGGCTTTTTAAAAAAAAATGTAATACTTTTAGCTTCTGGGATGGAATATGGATTTTTGAGGCTGTGGTGGTTTTAATACATTTATGTTGATAGTGTGGAGGATGATGGAGTGAGGGAGGATGATGGAGTGAGGGACGATGATGGAGTGAGGGAGGATGATGGAGTGAGGGGGGATGATGGAGTGAGGGAGGATGATGGAGTGAGGGAGGATGATGGAGTGAGGGAGGATGATGGAGTGAGGGAGGATGATGGAGTGAGGGAGGATGATGGAGTGAGGGAGGGAGTGAGGGAGGATGATGGAGTGAGGGAGGATGATGGAGTGAGGGAGGATGATGGAGTGAGGGAGGGAGTGAGGGAGGATGATGGAGTGAGGGAGGATGGTGGAGTGAGGGAGGATGATGGAGTGAGGGAGGATGATGGAGTGAGGGATGGAGTGAGGGAGGATGATGGAATGAGGGAGGATGATGGAGTGAGGGAGGATGGTGGAGTGAGGGAGGATGATGGAGTGAGGGAGGATGATGGAGTGAGGGAGGATGATGGAGTGAGGGAGGATGATGGAGTGAGGGGGGATGATGGAGTGAGGGAGGATGATGGAGTGAGGGAGGATGATGGAGTGAGGGAGGATGATGGAGTGAGGGAGGATGATGGAGTGAGGGAGGATGATGGAGTGAGGGAGGATGATGGAGTGAGAGGATGATGGAGTGAGGGAGGGAGTGAGGGAGGATGATGGAGTGAGGGAGGATGGTGGAGTGAGGGAGGATGATGGAGTGAGGGAGGATGATGGAGGGAGGATGATGGAGTGAGGGAGGATGATGGAGTGAGGGAGGATGATGGAGTGAGGGAGGAATGATGGAGTGAGGGAGGATGATGGAGTGAGGGAGGATGATGGAGTGAGGGAGGATGATGGAGTGAGGGAGGATGATGGAGTGAGGGAGGATGATGGAGTGAGGGAGGATGATGGAGTGAGGGAGGATGATGGAGTGAGGGAGGATGATGGAGTGAGGGAGGATGATGGAGTGAGGGAGGATGATGGAGTGAGGGAGGATGATGGAGTGAGGGAGGATGATGGAGTGAGGGAGGATGATGGAGTGAGGGAGGATGATGGAGTGAGGGATGGAGTGAGGGAGGATGATGGAGGGAGGATGACGGAGTGAGGGAGGATGATGGAGTGAGGGAGAATGATTGAGTGAGAGGAGATGGAGTGAGGGAGGATGATGGAGTGAGGGAGGATGGATGGAGTGAGGGAGGATGATGGAGAGGATGAGGGAGGATGATGGAGTGAGGGAGGATGATGGAGTGAGGGAGGATGATGGAGTGAGGGAGGATGGAGTGGAGTGAGGGAGGATGATGGAGTGAGGGAGGATGGAGTGGAGTGAGGGAGGATGATGGAGTGAGGGAGGATGATGGAGTGAGGGAGGAGGATGATGGAGTGAGGGAGGGAGTGAGGGAGGATGATGGAGTGAGGGAGGATGGTGGAGTGAGGGAGGGAGTGAGGGAGGATGATGGAGTGAGGGAGGATGATGGAGTGAGGGAGGAGGATGGAGTGAGGGAGGATGATGGAGTGAGGGAGGATGATGGAGTGAGGGATGGAGTGAGAAAGGATGATGGAGTGAGGGAGGATGATGGAGTGAGGGAGGATGATGGAGTGAGGGAGGATGATGGAGTGAGGGAGGATGATGGAGTGAGGGAGGATGATGGAGTGAGGGAGGATGATGGAGTGAGGGAGGATGATGGAGTGAGGGAGGATGATGGAGTGAGGGAGGATGATGGAGTGAGGGAGGATGATGGAGTGAGGGAGGATGATGGAGTGAGGGAGGATGATGGAGTGACGGAGGATGATGGAGTGAGGGAGGATGATGGAGTGAGGGAGGATGATGGAGTGAGGGAGGATGATGGAGTGAGGGAGGATGATGGAGTGAGGGAGGATGATGGAGTGAGGGAGGATGATGGAGTGAGGGAGGATGATGGAGGGAGGATGATGGAGTGAGGGAGGATGATGGAGTGAGGGAGGATGATGGAGTGAGGGAGGATGATGGAGTGAGGGAGGATGATGGAGTGAGGGAGGATGATGGAGTGAGGGAGGATGATGGAGTGAGGGAGGATGATGGAGTGAGGGAGGATGATGGAGTGAGGGAGGATGATGGAGTGAGGGAGGATGATGGAGTGAGGGAGGATGATGGAGTGAGGGAGGATGGTGGAGTGAGGGAGGAGGATGGAGTGAAGGAGGATGATGGAGTGAGGGAGGATGGTGGAGTGAGGGAGGATGATGGAGTGAGGGAGGATGATGGAGTGAGTGAGGGAGGATGATGGAGTGAGGGAGGATGATGGAGTGAGGGAGGATGGTGGAGTGAGGGAGGATGATGGAGTGAGGGAGGATGATGGAGTGAGGGAGGATGATGGAGTGACGGAGGATGATGGAGTGAGGGAGGATGATGGAGTGACGGAGGATGATGGAGTGAGGGAGGACGGAGTGAGGGAGGATGATGGAGTGAAGGAGGATGATGGAGTGAAGGAGGATGATGGAGTGAGGGAGGATGATGGAGTGAGGGAGGATGGAGTGAGGGAGGATGATGGAGTGAAGGAGGATGATGGAGTGAAGGAGGATGATGGAGTGAGGGAGGATGGTGGAGTGAGGGAGGATGATGGAGTGAGGGAGGATGATGGAGTGAGGGAGGAGGAGGGAGGGAGGATGATGGAGTGAGGGAGGATGATGGAGTGAGGGAGGATGGAGTGGAGGATGATGGAGTGGGAGGATGATGGAGTGAGGGAGGATGATGGAGTGAGGGAGGATGATGGAGTGAGGGAGGATGATGGAGTGAGGGAGGATGTTGGAGTGAGGGAGGATGGAGGTTTATGGAGTGAGGGAGGATGATGGAGTGAGGGAGGATGATGGAGTGAGGGAGGATGATGGAGTGAGGGAGGATGATGGAGTGAGGGAGGATGATGGAGTGAGGGAGGATGATGGAGTGAGGGAGCATGATGGAGTGAGGGAGGATGATGGAGGGAGGATGACGGAGTGAGGGAGGATGATGGAGTAAGGGAGGATGATGGAGTGAGGGAGGATGATGGAGTGAGGGAGGATGAGAGGGTGAGGGAGGATGATGGAGTGAGCGAGGATGATCGAGTGAGGGAGGATTATGGAGTGAGGGAGGATGATGGAGTGAGGGAGGATGACGGAGTGAGGGAGGATGATGGAGTAAGGGAGGATGATGGAGTGAGGGAGGATGATGGAGTGAGGGAGGATGATAGGGTGAGGGAGGAATGATGGAGTGAGGGAGGATGATGGAGTGAGGGAGGATGATGGAGTGAGGGAGGATGATGGAGGGAGGATGATGGAGTGAGGGAGGATGATGGAGTGAGGGAGGATGATGGAGTGAGGGAGGAATGATGGAGGGAGGATGATGGAGTGAGGGAGGATGATGGAGTGAGGGAGGATGATGGAGTGAGGGAGGATGATGGAGTGAGGGAGGATGATGGAGTGAGGGAGGATGATGGAGTGAGGGAGGATGATGGAGTGAGGGAGGATGATGGAGTGAGGGAGGATGATGGAGTGAGGGAGGATGATGGAGTGAGGGAGGATGATGGAGTGAGGGAGGATGATGGAGTGAGGGAGGAAAGATGGAGTGAGGGAGGAATGATGGAGTGAGGGAGGATGATGGAGTGAGGGAGGATGATGGAGTGAGGGAGGATGATGGGGTGAGGGAGGATGATGGAGTGAGGGAGGAATGATGGAGTGAGGGAGGAATGATGGAGTGAGGGAGGAATGATGGAGTGAGGGAGGATGATGGAGTGAGGGAGGAATGATGGAGTGAGGGAGGAATGATGGAGTGAGGGAGGAATGATGGAGTGAGGGAGGAATGATGGAGTGAGGGAGGAATGATGGAGTGAGGGAGGAATGATGGAGTGAGGGAGGAATGATGGAGTGAGGGAGGAATGATGGAGTGAGGGAGGAATGATGGAGTGAGGGAGGAATGATGGAGTGAGGGATGGAATGAGGGAGGAAAGATGGAGTGAGGGAGGAATGATGGAGTGAGGGAGGAGTGATGGAGTGAGGGAGGATGATGGAGTGATGATGGAGTGAGGGAGGATGATGGATGATGGAGTGAGGGAGGATGATGGAGTGGAGTGAGGGAGGATGATGGAGTGAGGGAGGATGATGGAGTGAGGGAGGAGGATGGAGTGAGGGAGGATGATGGAGTGAGGGAGGATGATGGAGTGAGGGAGGATGATGGATGATGGAGTGAGGGAGGAGGATGATGGAGTGAGGGAGGATGATGGAGTGAGGGAGGATGATGGGGTGAGGGAGGATGATGGAGTGAGGGAGGATGATGGGGTGAGGGAGGATGATGGAGTGATGGAGGATGATGGAGTGAGGGAGGATGATGGAGTGAGGGAGGATGATGGAGTGAGGGAGGATGATGGAGTGAGGGAGGATGATGGAGTGAGGGAGGAGGATGATGGAGGATGATGGAGTGAGGGAGGATGATGGAGTGAGGGATGGAGTGAGGGAGGATGATGGAGTGAGGGAGGATGATGGAGTGAGGGAGGATGATGGAGTGAGGGAGGATGATGGAGTGAGGGAGGATGATGGAGTGAGGGAGGATGATGGAGTGAGGGAGGATGATGGAGTGAGGGAGGATGATGGAGTGAGGGAGGATGATGGAGTGAGGGAGGATGATGGAGTGAGGGAGGATGATGATGGAGGATGATGGGTGAGGAGGATGATGGAGTGAGGGAGGATGATGGAGTGAGGGAGGATGATGGAGTGAGGGAGGATGATGGAGTGAGGGAGGATGATGGAGTGAGGGAGGATGATGGAGTGAGGGAGGATGATGGAGTGAGGGAGGATGATGGAGGGGGGGAGGATGTGAGTGGGAGGAGGATGGAGTGAGGGAGGATGATGGAGTGAGGGAGGATGATGGAGTGAGGGAGGATGATGGAGTGAGGGAGGATGATGGAGTGACGGAGGATGATGGAGTGAGGGAGGATGATGGAGTGAGGGAGGATGATGGAGTGAGGGAGGATGATGGAGTGAGGGAGGATGATGGAGTGAGGGAGGATGGTGGAGTGAGGGAGGATGATGGAGTGAGGGAGGATGATGGAGTGAGGGAGGATGATGGAGTGAGGGAGGATGATGGAGTGAGGGAGGATGATGGAGTGAGGGAGGATGAGTGAGGGAGGATGATGGTGTGAGGGAGGATGATGGAGTGAGGGAGGATGATGGAGTGAGGGAGGAGGATGGAGTGAGGGAGGATGATGGAGTGAGGGAGGATGAGGGAGGATGATGGAGTGAGGGAGGATGATGGAGTGAGGGAGGATGGTGGAGTGAGGGAGGATGATGGAGTGAGGGAGGATGATGGAGTGAGGGAGGATGATGGAGTGAGGGAGGATGATGGAGTGAGGGAGGATGATGGAGTGAGGGAGGATGATGGAGTGAGGGAGGATGATGGAGTGAGGGAGGATGATGGAGTGAGGGAGGATGATGGAGTGAGGGAGGATGATGGAGTGAGGGAGGATGATGGAGTGAGGGAGGATGATGGAGTGAGGGAGGATGATGGAGTGAGGGAGGATGATGGAGTGAGGGAGGATGATGGAGTGAGGGAGGATGATGGAGTGAGGGAGGATGATGGAGTGAGGGAGGATGATGGAGTGAGGGAGGATGATGGAGTGAGGGAGGATGATGGAGTGAGGGAGGATGATGGAGTGAGGGAGGATGATGGAGTGAGGGAGGATGATGGAGTGAGGGAGGATGATGGAGTGAGGGAGGATGATGGAGTGAGGGAGGATGATGGAGTGACGGAGGATGATGGAGTGAGGGAGGATGATGGAGTGAGGGAGGATGATGGAGTGAGGGAGGATGATGGAGTGAGGGAGGATGATGGAGTGAGGGAGGGAGTCAGGGAGGATGATGGAGTGAGGAGAATGATGGAGTGAGGGAGGATGATGGAGTGACGGAGGATGATGGAGTGAGGGAGGGAGTGAAGGAGGATGATGGAGTGAGGGAGGATGATGGAGTGAGGGAGGGAGTGAGGGAGGATGATGGAGTGAGGGAGGATGATGGAGTGAGGGAGGATGATGGAGTGAGGGAGGATGGTGGAGTGAGGGAGGAGGATGGAGTGAAGGAGGATGATGGAGTGAGGGAGGATGATGGAGTGAGGGAGGATGATGGAGTGAGGGAGGATGATGGAGGGAGTGAGGGAGGATGATGGAGTGAGGGAGGATGATGGAGTGAGGGAGGATGATGGAGTGAGGGAGATGATGAGTGGAGTGATGGGGAGGATGATGGAGTGAGGGAGGATGGTGGAGTGAGGGAGGATGATGGAGTGAGGGAGGATGATGGAGTGAGTGAGGGAGGATGATGGAGTGAGGGAGGATGATGGAGTGAGGGAGGATGGTGGAGTGAGGGAGGATGATGGAGTCAGGGAGGATGATGGAGTGAGGGAGGATGATGAAGTGATGGAGGATGATGGAGTGACGGAGGATGATGGAGTGAGGGAGGGAGTGAGGATGATGGAGTGAGGGAGGATGATGGAGTGAGGGAGGATGATGGAGTGAGGGAGGATGATGGAGTGAGGGAGGATGGTGGAATGAGGGAGGATGATGGAGTGAAGGAGGATGATGGAGTGAGGGAGGATGATGGAGTGAGGGAGGATGGTGGAGTGAGGGAGGATGATGGAGTGAAGGAGGATGATGGAGTGAGGGAGGATGATGGAGTGAGGGAGGATGGTGGAGTGAGGGAGGATGGTGGAGTGAGGGAGGGAGTGAGGGAGGATGATGGAGTGAGGGAGGGAGTGAGGGAGGATGATGGAGTGTCGGAGGGAGTGAGGGAGGGAGTGAGGGAGGGAGTGAGGGAGAGAGGGAGGGAGGATTAGACACCATGTGGAAGGATTTCTTGTAATCTTATGTATTGTAATGTACTCCCATGTACTTGTGTTCTTCACTGTACTCCCATGTACTTGTGTTCTTCACTGTACTCCCATGTACTTGTGTTCTTCACTGTACTCCCATGTACTTGTACTCCCATGTACTTGTGTTCTACACTGTACTCCCATGTACTTGTGATCTCCACTGTACTCCCATGTACTTGTGTTCTCTGTACTCCCACTGTACTACTCCCATGTACTTGTGTTCTTCACTGTACTACTCCCATGTACTTGTGTTCTTCACTGTACTCCCATGTACTTGTGTTCTCTCCACTGTACTCCCATGTACTTGTGTTCTTCACTGTACTCCCATGTACTTGTGTTCTCCACTGTACTCCCATGTACTTGTGTTCTCCACTGTACTCCCATGTACTTGTGTTCTCCACTGTACTCCCATGTACTTGTGTTCTTCACTGTACTCCCATGTACTTGTGTTCTTCACTGTACTCCCATGTACTTGTGTTCTTCACTGTACTCCCATGTACTTGTGTTCTCCACTGTACTCCCATGTACTTGTGTTCTTCACTGTACTCCCATGTACTTGTGTTCTCCACTGTACTCCCATGTACTTGTGTTCTCCACTGTACTCCCATGTACTTGTGTTCTCCACTGTACTCCCATGTACTTGTGTTCTCCACTGTACTCCCATGTACTTGTGTTCTCCACTGTACTCCCATGTACTTCACTGTACTCCCATGTACTTCACTGTACTCCCATGTACTCCACTGTACTCCCATGTACTTCACTGTACTCCCTTGTACTCTACTGTACTCCCATGTACTTCACTGTACTCCCATGTACTCTATTGTACTTCCATGTACTCCCATGTACTCCACTGTACTCCCATGTACTTGTGTTCTCCACTGTACTCCCATGTACTTGTGTTCTCCACTGTACTCCCATGTACTTGTGTTCTCCACTGTACTCCCATGTACTTGTGTTCTCCACTGTACTCCCATGTACTTGTGTTCTCCACTGTACTCCCATGTACTTGTGTTCTCCACTGTACTCCCATGTACTTGTGTTCTCCACTGTACTCCCATGTACTTGTGTTCTCCACTGTACTCCCATGTACTTGTGTTCTCCACTGTACTCCCATGTACTTGTGTTCTCCACTGTACTCCCATGTACTTGTGTTCTCCACTGTACTCCCATGTACTTGTGTTCTCCACTGTACTCCCATGTACTTGTGTTCTCCACTGTACTCCCACGTACACCCATTTACATCCATGTGCTCCCAAATGCACCCATTTACACCTATGTTCTCCCAGGCACCCCACGTACACGTACACTCATGTACTCCCAGGCACCCCCACGTACACGTACACTCATGTACTCCCAGGCACTCCACGTACACGTTCACTCATGTACTCCCAGGCACCCCCACGTACACTAACACACTTGTACTCCCAGGCACCCCCACGTACACTAACACACTTGTACTCCCAGGCACCCCACGTACACTCACTGACACCCATGTACTCCCAGGCACCCCACGTACACTAACACACTTGTACTCCCAGGCACCCCACGTACACTCACTGACACCCATGTACTCCCAGGCACCCCACGTACACTAACACACTTGTACTCCCAGGCACCCCACGTACACTCACTGACACCCATGTACTCCCAGGCACCCCACGTACACTAACACACTTGTACTCCCAGGCACCCCAAGTACACTCACTGACAACCATGTACTCCCAGGCACTCCACGTACACTCACTGACACCCATGTACTCCCAGGCACCCCACGTACACTCACTGACACCCATGTACTCCCAGGCACCCCCACGTACACGTACACTCATGTACTCCCAGGCACCCCGACGTACACGTACACCCATGTACTCCCAGGCACCCCCACGTACACGTACACTCATGTACTCCCAGGCACCCCCACGTACACGTACACTCATGTACTGCCAGGCACCCCCACGTACACGTACACTCATGTATTCCCAGGCACCCCACGTACACTCACTGACACCCATGTACTCCCAGGCACCCCACGTACACTCACTGACACCCATGTACTCCCATGCACCCCACGTACACGTACACTCATGTACTCCCAGGCACCCCACGTACACGTACACTCATGTACTCCCAGGCACCCCCACGTACACGTACACTCATGTACTCCCAGGCACCCCACGTACACGTACACTCATGTACTCCCAGGCACCCCACGTACACGTACACTCATGTACTCCCAGGCACCCCACGTACACGTACACTCATGTACTCCCAGGCACCCCCACGTACACGTACACTCATGTACTCCCAGGCACCCCCACGTACACGTACACTCATGTACTCCCAGGCACCCCACGTACACGTACACTCATGTACTCCCAGGCACCCCACGTACACGTACACTCATGTACTCCCAGGCATCCCACGTACACGTACACTCATGTACTCCCAGGCACCCCACGTACACGTACTCTCATGTACTCCCAGGCACCCCACGTACACGTACACTCATGTACTCCCAGGCACCCCACGTACACGTACACTCATGTACTCCCAGGCACCCCACGTACACGTACACTCACGTACTCCCAGGCACCCCACGTACACGTACACTCATGTACTCCCAGGCACCCCCACGTACACGTACACTCATGTACTCCCAGGCACCCCACGTACACGTACACTCATGTACTCCCAGGCACCCCACGTACACGTACACTCACGTACTCCCAGGCACCCCACGTACACGTACACTCATGTACTCCCAGGCACCCCCACGTACACGTACACTCACGTACTCCCAGGCACCCCACGTACACGTACACTCATGTACTCCCAGGCACCCCACGTACACGTACACTCATGTACTCCCAGGCACCCCACGTACATGTACACTCATGTACTCCCAGGCACCCCACGTACACGTACACTCATGTACTCCCAGGCACCCCACGTACACGTACACTCATGTACTCCCAGGCACCCCACGTACACGTACACTCATGTACTCCCAGGCACCCCACGTACACGTACACTCATGTACTCCCAGGCACCCCACGTACATGTACACTCATGTACTCCCAGGCACCCCACGTACACGTACACTCATGTACTCCCAGGCACCCCCACGTACACGTACACTCATGTACTCCCAGGCACCCCCACGTACACGTACACTCATGTACTCCCAGGCACCCCCACGTACACGTACACTCATGTACTCCCAGGCACCCCACGTACATGTACACTCATGTACTCCCAGGCACCCCCACGTACACGTACACTCATGTACTCACATAACTATGGGTTTTCTTCACGCACGACATGTACACAACATTATATAATGCTCAAATATATCTTTGGTATGTCCTTGTGTCTGTCCTGTCCTGTCCTGTCCTTTCTTGTCCTGTCCTGTCTTGTCCTGTCCTGTCCTGTCCTGTCTTGTCCTGTCCTGTCCTGTCCTGTCTTGTCCTGTCCTGTCCTGTCCTGTCCTGTCTTGTCTGTCCTGTCTTGTCTGTCCTGTCTTGTCTGTCTTATCTTGTCTATCTTCTCTAGTCTATCTTCTCTTGTCTGTCTTGTCTTGTCTTGCTTGTCTATCTTGTCTTGTCTATCTTGTCTTGTCTGTCTTGTCTTGTCTATCTTGTCTTGTCTATCTTCTCTTCTCTATCTTCTCTTGTCTGTCTTGTCTTGTCTTGTCTATCTTGTCTTGTCTATCTTGTCTTGTCTTGTCTTGTCTTGTCTTGTCTATATTGTCTTGTCTATCTTGTCTTGTCTATCTTGTCTTGTCTTGTCTTGTCTTGTCTGTCTTGTCTCGTCTATCTTATCTTGTCTATCTTGTCTTGTCTATCTTGTCTTGTCTATCTTGTCTTGTCTGTCTTGTCTTGTCTTGTCTATCTTGTCTTGTCTGTCTTGTCTTGTCTATCTTGTCTTGTCTTGTCTATCTTGTCTTGTCTGTCTTGTCTTGTCTATCTTGTCTTGTCTGTCTTGTCTTGTCTATCTTGTCTTGTCTTGTCTTGTCTTGTCTTGTCTATCTTGTCTTGTCTTGTCTATCTTGTCTTATCTTGTCTTGTCTTGTCTTGTCTATCTTGTCTTTTCTATCATGTCTTGTCTTGTCTTGTCTTGTCTTGTCTATCTTGCCTTGTCTTGTCTATCTTATCTTGTCCATCTTGTCTTGTCTGTCTTGTCTTGTCTATCTTGTCTTGTCTGTCTTGTCTTGTCTTGTCTTGTCTATCTTGTCTTGTCTGTCTTGTCTTGTCTATCTTGTCTTGTCTTGTCTATCTTGTCTTGTCTGTCTTGTCTTGTCAATCTTGTTTTGTCTGTCTTGTCTTGTCTATCTTGTCTTGTCTTGTCTATCTTGTCTTGTCTATCTTGTCTTGTCTTGTCTTGTCTATCTTGTCTTGTCTTGTCTATCTTGTCTTGTCTATCTTGTCTTGTCTTTTCTTGTCTTGTCTCTCTTGTCTTGTCTTGTCTTGTCTATCTTGTCTTGTCTTGTCTTGTCTTGTCTTGTCTTGTCTATCTTGTCTTGTCTTGTCTTGTCTTGTCTTGTCTTGTCTATCTTGTCTTGTCTTGTCTTGTCTATCTTGTCTTGTCTTGTCTGGTCTTGTCTTGTCTTGTCTTGTCTATCTTGTCTTGTCTATCTTGTCTTGTCTTGTCTTGTCTATCTTGTCTTGTCTATCTTCTCTTGTCTTGTCTTGTCTATCTAGTCTTGTCTATCTTGTCTTGTCTTGTCTTGTCTATCTTGTCTTGTCTATCTTGTCTTGTCTGTCTTGTCTTGTCTTGTCTTGTCTAGCTTGTCTTGTCTATCTTGTCTTGTCTGTCTTGTCTTGTCTATCTTGTCTTGGCTTGTCTGTCTTGTCTTGTCTATCTTGTCTTGTCTTGTCTTGTCTTGTCTATCTTGTCTTGTCTGTCTTGTCTTGTCTATCTTGTCTTGTCTTGTCTATCTTGTCTTGTCTGTCTTGTCTTGTCTGTCTTGTCTTGTCTATCTTGTCTTGTCTGTCTTGTCTTGTCTATCTTGTCTTGTCTATCTTGTCTTGTATATCTTGTCTTGTCTTGTCTTGTCTTGTCTATCTTGTCTTGTCTTGTCCATCTTGTCTTGTCTATCTTGTCTTGTCTTGTCTTGTCTTGTCTTGTATATCTTGTCTTGTCTATCTTGTCTTTTCTTTTCTATCTTGCCTTGTCTTGTCTATCTTATCTTGTCTATCTTGTCTTGTCTGTCTTGTCTTGTCTATCTTGTCTTGTCTGTCTTGTCTTGTCTTGTCTTGTCTATCTTGTCTTGTCTGTCTTGTCTTGTCTATCTTGTCTTGTCTTGTCTATCTTGTCTTGTCTGTCTTGTCTTGTCTATCTTGTCTTGTCTGTCTTGTCTTGTCTATCTTGTCTTGTCTTGTCTATCTTATCTTGTCTATCTTGACTTGTCTTGTCTTGTCTATCTTGTCTTGTCTTGTCTATCTTGTCTTGTCTATCTTGTCTTGTCTTGTCTTGTCTTGTCTTGTCTTGTCTATCTTGTCTTGTCTTGTCTTGTCTATCTTGTCTTGTCTTGTCTTGTCTTGTCTTGTCTATCTTCTCTTGTCTTGTCTTATCTATCTTGTCTTGTCTTGTCTTGTCTTGTCTTGTCTATCTTGTCTTGTCTTGTCTTGTCTATCTTGTCTTGTCTTTTCTTGTCTTGTCTTGTCTTGTCTTGTCTTGTCTATCTTGTCTTGTCTTGTCTTGTCTATCTTGTCTTGTCTTGTCTTGTCTTGTCTATCTTGTCTTGTCTATCTTGTCTTGTCTTGTCTTGTCTATCTTGTCTTGTCTTGTCTTGTCTGTCTTGTCTTGTCTATCTTGTCTTGTCTAACTTGTCTTGTCTATCTTGTCTTGTCTATCTTGTCTTGTCTGTCTTGTCTTGTCTATCTTTTCTTGTCTAGCTTGTCTTGTCTATCTTGTCTTGTCTTGTCTTGTCTATCTTGTCTTGTCTTGTCTTGTCTTGTCTATATTGTCTTGTCTATCTTGTCTTGTCTGTCTTGTCTTTTCTATCTTGTCTTGTCTTGTCTATCTTGTCTTGTCTGTCTTGTCTTGTCTATCTTGTCTTGTCTGTCTTGTCTTGTCTATCTTGTCTTGTCTTGTCTTGTCTTGTCTTGTCTTGTCTATCTTGTCTTGTCTTGTCTATCTTGTCTTATCTTGTCTTGTCTTGTCTTGTCTATCTTGTCTTTTCTATCATGTCTTGTCTTGTCTTGTCTTGTCTTGTCTATCTTGCCTTGTCTTGTCTATCTTATCTTGTCCATCTTGTCTTGTCTGTCTTGTCTTGTCTATCTTGTCTTGTCTGTCTTGTCTTGTCTTGTCTTGTCTATCTTGTCTTGTCTGTCTTGTCTTGTCTATCTTGTCTTGTCTTGTCTATCTTGTCTTGTCTGTCTTGTCTTGTCAATCTTGTTTTGTCTGTCTTGTCTTGTCTATCTTGTCTTGTCTTGTCTATCTTGTCTTGTCTATCTTGTCTTGTCTTGTCTTGTCTATCTTGTCTTGTCTTGTCTATCTTGTCTTGTCTATCTTGTCTTGTCTTTTCTTGTCTTGTCTCTCTTGTCTTGTCTTGTCTTGTCTATCTTGTCTTGTCTTGTCTTGTCTTGTCTTGTCTTGTCTATCTTGTCTTGTCTTGTCTTGTCTTGTCTTGTCTTGTCTATCTTGTCTTGTCTTGTCTTGTCTATCTTGTCTTGTCTTGTCTGGTCTTGTCTTGTCTTGTCTTGTCTATCTTGTCTTGTCTATCTTGTCTTGTCTTGTCTTGTCTATCTTGTCTTGTCTATCTTCTCTTGTCTTGTCTTGTCTATCTAGTCTTGTCTATCTTGTCTTGTCTTGTCTTGTCTATCTTGTCTTGTCTATCTTGTCTTGTCTGTCTTGTCTTGTCTTGTCTTGTCTAGCTTGTCTTGTCTATCTTGTCTTGTCTGTCTTGTCTTGTCTATCTTGTCTTGGCTTGTCTGTCTTGTCTTGTCTATCTTGTCTTGTCTTGTCTTGTCTTGTCTATCTTGTCTTGTCTGTCTTGTCTTGTCTATCTTGTCTTGTCTTGTCTATCTTGTCTTGTCTGTCTTGTCTTGTCTGTCTTGTCTTGTCTATCTTGTCTTGTCTGTCTTGTCTTGTCTATCTTGTCTTGTCTATCTTGTCTTGTATATCTTGTCTTGTCTTGTCTTGTCTTGTCTATCTTGTCTTGTCTTGTCCATCTTGTCTTGTCTATCTTGTCTTGTCTTGTCTTGTCTTGTCTTGTATATCTTGTCTTGTCTATCTTGTCTTTTCTTTTCTATCTTGCCTTGTCTTGTCTATCTTATCTTGTCTATCTTGTCTTTTTTTTTTTTTTTTTTTTTTTTTTTTTTTTTTTTTTTTTTTTTACACAGGGTTTGACAAGGTTAAGGATCCCTAGCTTTATTGACAGCTATTTACAGGTTAAGGATTCCTAACTTTATTGGCAAGCTAAGAGCTGTTACCTACATCAGCTCATTTGAAAGCATTTTTGTTATGAGACATACAAGTAGGGAACAGGACGAAGTTGGAGCCATCTGTGGGCCAGCATTTTCATTTGATCAACTGACGTTATCTCGTTGACATCATTATGCTGTACGAATGTGTTCCATACTCGAGTCATCCTGGGTATGTATGATCTCAGATGGAGTGATGTTCTGGAGAAGGGTACAGCCAGAGTGAAGTTGCTGCTTTCTGCCCGTCTTGTGGCATAAAAGCTTGTTTCACGCTGTCCTCGAAGTGGATCCAAGTGTGGTATTTTGACAATATTGGCCTTGTACATAACAGTAAGGCCACCCACATCCCTCCTATGTTGAAGGCTCTGCTGAAATGACAGATCTATCCAGGATGGGTCCAGGCGAGAGATGAGACGTCTTGCTCTGTTCTCTACTCTGTCAAGCAGTCGCAGATGAGAGGGGGGGCAGGCAAACCAAGAAAGTGGAGCATACTCAAGGTGTGAGCGTACTTGTGCCTCGTACAGGATCTTGCAACCCCTACTGTCAAGCAGATGCGAGATACGGCGAAGTGCTGTAAGCTTCCTGGCTGCCTTGTTTGCAAGATTTACAACATGGTTCTTCATGGTTAGTTTGGAGTCAAATTTCACCCCAAGGATATCAACTTCTTCTCCAGGTGCCAACATCGTCCCATTCATCCTTACTACTGCGCCAGCATTACCATCATGGTGCCTAGAGACGAACATCATTTGCGTTTTTTCAGGTGCAAATGTTACTTGCCATCTATTTCCCCAAGCTGATATAGCTCTCAGCTGGTGATTGATGTAGCTTAGAGCAGCTGGCATTTCTTCTCTTGGATAAGTGAATGTCAGTGTACAGTCGTCTGCATATGCATGTGATTCTGGGATGAGATGAAGAAGGTCGTTGAAGTAGACATTCCATAACAGTGGACCCAGCACACTTCCTTGTGGAACGCTTGCCCCAATAGGATGCCTTGCTGATTCCGTTCCATTGAGGACTACACTTAGAGATCTACCATGAAGGTAATCACTGAGGAGACATAGCGTAGAGCCTGCAATTCCCAGTGCTTGAAGTTTTGCTAAGAGGCCCTGGTGCCACACCCGGTCGAAAGCGCCAGCAATGTCCAGTGCTACCACACAGCTGACTTTGGATTCATCCAGTGACTGGTGCCACTTAGTGGAGAGGTTTAACAACAGATCAGCAGCAGAGTAACCTTTCCTGAAGCCATATTGACGATCACAAAGTAGTGAGTGGTAGTCAAAAAAATCTGTCATTTGTCTTGAGATTATTGTCTCAAGGATCTTACCAGTGATTGACAGGAGTGACACTGGTCTGTAGTTGCTGATTTCTGCTCTGCTCTTCTTTTTGTGAACAGGGACTACATTTGCCTCTTTCCATGGAGAGGGCCATTTACACTGTACTAGGCAGTGCTGAAAGATGCGAGTTAGAGGTGCTGCTAGCTGGTCTGCACATCTTCTCAACAATCTTGGGCTCAACTTGTCTGGGCCCACAGCCTTTTCTTGGTCAAGTGATTTAAGAAGGAAATGCACCTCCTCCTGCCTTATTGTCACCACTGACAGTTTTGACACAGTTCTTGCAGCTAGCCAAGGAGGGTCCCTTGCTGGATCAGGAACTTGCATTTTGGTAGCAAAGTGTTCAGCAAAGAGGTCCGCCTTCTCTTGACTACTAGTAGAGGTGGTCCCATCCTGTCGATTTAGAGGTGGAATAAGTTCATCAGGCAGATAACCTTGTCTGTCCTTGACCAGGGACCACCAGGTTTTGGAGCCTACCCTACCTGATGCTAACTTTCTTTTAGTGTCCACCTCCCATTTAGTAATGGCCCACTTTTGAACATCACCCATATGCCTACAGGCTTGCATGTGCAAGTTCCTGTTATAGGTGGTAGGATGTCTCTTATACCTTCGCCATGCTTTGTACTTAGCAGTAGCAGCCTCTCTACAACGAAAGCCAAACCAAGGCTGATCTGTAGGCTTTGTCACATATTGCCGGTGAGGAATGTGTTCTTGTTGCAGATTAAGGATGTGTCCAGTGAAGGCTTTCACTTGGTTGTCAACATCCCCCTGGAGAAGAGCATTCCAGTCGGTGGTGGCGAGCTCAGAGCAAAGGGCTGGCCAATTACCTCTTTCCCATAGCCAGGTTGTGCGTGTGGACTCCTCACCTCGTTCTGTTGGGATCTTAAGTGTGGTAAAAACAGCCTTGTGGTCAGACGATCCAACGTAGCCGAGGGGTTGACAAGTGACTATGCCTTCTGCCAGATCACTCACTACTGGGTCAAGGGAGGAGCCAGAGATATGAGTAGGGAAATCAACAAAGTTTCTCATGTCAAACACTGCAAGAAGGTCATCAAAGTCCCTCTGTATAAGGTGCTGGTTGAGGTCACCAACAATTATAATATGTTGACAGTTGTGTTGTAGCAGAAGGGAGTCAATATTTTCCATTAGGAAGTTGATAGGGTCTGCATGTTGCCACTGAGGTCTGTACATTGCACATGCTAGTACAGAGGTACTAGTGTTTATACAGAGCTTGAAGAACATCATTTCAAGATGTGTAGGGGTGGCAACATCTATGTGCTGGGCATGAACACTTTTAGAGAAGCACACAGCAACACCACCTCCTTGCCCTTGCCTGTCTCTTCTCATCCATGAGGTGTAGCCAGCAATTCTTGCAAAATTTTCTGGAGTCCTGTCATCCAAAAATGTTTCAACAACAGCTATCATGTCGGGACGTCGAGTGTTCACAAAGCTATGTGTGAGCTCTCCAACATTAGTAATGAAACCTCTAATGTTGGCCGACAGGATGCTGATAGACTGGCTCCTCATGATGAAGTGGTCAGCTTGAGGTGGTGGGTGTGTAGGGAATGTAAGGTGCCTGCCCTTGAGAGAGGTAGGGTACTGAGGCAGCTGCAGGGATGTAGGTCTGTGGTCTTGTATAAGGCCCAATCCCACCTGATGGGCTGGGATAGGAGTAGCTAAGTGGGTGACGTGTGAGAGTGTTTACCAATTCAGAGATCCTGCTGGTTTGTTCTGAGAACAGGTCTCTAAACAGGTGGCCCTGTCTGTCAAGTTCCTTTTTCTTCCGACACTGGTCCTCCTTATGTCCTTTCTTGTAGCAGTAGTTACACCTGGTATCTCGCAGGCAGTTGTTGGCAGAGTGCCCCTTCCGGTGACAGCGAGAGCACAGCCTAGGTGCCTGGGAGGGTGGACTAGGATTTGTTGTACCTCCTGTGTTTCGCAGATTTGTCCTCGGATTCTGCCGCTGGAACTGTGTTAGTGGAGGGTGAGACGGCTGTAGATGTCTTCCTCCACCACGTCTTCCTCCACGTCCTCTACCCCGCCCTCTACCAGTTCTGACAGATGTGTCCCTGCTGTTCGTACTTCGGCGTAGCAGGTGATCAGGTGCAGTGATAGTTCCCTGATCACTAACTGCACCATTCTCTGGTGGAGAAACTCCTGGCTCAGAGCTTGCTGTCGAAGCACTACTACCAGATTCTAGAATAGTATCGGCAGGTGTGCTGACAGGTGTAGGATCAGGGATGGTATGTGCACTGTCAAGTAGACTGGCAGTGGCTGAAGCAGAGATGTCAGGTGTAGGAGAATTAACAGATCCAAGGCTTCCCACGTTGCTGGGAAGAGGATTTGTTCCCTCTGTGGTGGTCAGAGGAATTGTGTTAGAATTCCCAAAGGTAGTGTTTTGAACTCTGTCAGTCTGTGGGACCTTAGCGATGACAGAATTCCACCAGATGTTTACCCCTGAGTTAAGCTCAGTGTGGGACTTCCAGTCTTTGTCAATAGTGTCACCATCAGCTGAGCAACTTGCGTCACTTGATGTAGGCTTGCACTGGCCTTCTACAATAGCTTGTAGGTTATCTAATGATTTGAGGAGCTCATGAAGTGCTTCCCTGTGATGGATTATCTTAGCTGCAACTTTACAACACAGCCCAAGAGGGCAGTCTTGATCTTTGGACAGGAGTCCCTGAGGTAGGACTTCTGAACCTTCCTCCTGTAGCTCCAGGCTTGTATCCACATATACCACAGGATTATGGATATCCTTAAATTTTCTGAAATTTTCAACCTGGCTGCAACAAAATTCTTCTTCTGGAGTGCAATCTGTGTGGCAGTAGTTGGAACAAGTAGGCTCTTTACATCCAAGAAGATCTTTGTCCCTTGTGGTATACCCACAAACACTGCAGTATCTACTGGGACAATAGCCAGATAGCGTAGATAATCTTGCTATTTTGCGGTGTGAAGTCATCCCAGAGGAGGCTTGTATAATTTGAAGTTCACAGGAGAGAGAGAGGGTGGGTGGTGATACGTGGGTGGGGTGGAGTGTGGGTGGGTGGGGGTGTTTATAGCCGGTGGGTAGTGAGGGCGGGCGGCAGTGGGCCACTAGCTGGAAGTGTTGCCTTCTCACTATCACTTAATAAACACTGTTTATGCTGTCCACTTTTCCACTAAAGGAAGATGTTACACAAATCACTGTGTTGCATTGTACCAGCCACGTTGTTATAAAGCACCAGATGCTAGTACATAGCACAAAACACACATAATATTAGACGCTCACTCTGAAGGCAATAGTGAAGACACTCCTAAGGCCTGCCAGTCCCCTCACACCATGCCTTCAACATACCACACTTAATATCACTGGTATTGCTTATATTCACCTCAGTGGAGGAGTTGGCTTACTTGTACTAATGTGTTGTAAGTAGTACTACGTCACTGAACAGTTTTTATCCTCACCAACCCTCGTATTTAAGTAATATTAAGAAAGTTTGTGGAGCACACGGTGACACGTCTTCACCCTCTCTCTCTGTCTCTCTCTCTCTCTTGTCTTGTCTGTCTTGTCTTGTCTATCTTGTCTTGTCTGTCTTGTCTTGTCTTGTCTTGTCTATCTTGTCTTGTCTGTCTTGTCTTGTCTATCTTGTCTTGTCTTGTCTATCTTGTCTTGTCTGTCTTGTCTTGTCTATCTTGTCTTGTCTGTCTTGTCTTGTCTATCTTGTCTTGTCTTGTCTATCTTATCTTGTCTATCTTGACTTGTCTTGTCTTGTCTATCTTGTCTTGTCTTGTCTATCTTGTCTTGTCTATCTTGTCTTGTCTTGTCTTGTCTTGTCTTGTCTTGTCTATCTTGTCTTGTCTTGTCTTGTCTATCTTGTCTTGTCTTGTCTTGTCTTGTCTTGTCTATCTTCTCTTGTCTTGTCTTATCTATCTTGTCTTGTCTTGTCTTGTCTTGTCTTGTCTATCTTGTCTTGTCTTGTCTTGTCTATCTTGTCTTGTCTTTTCTTGTCTTGTCTTGTCTTGTCTTGTCTTGTCTATCTTGTCTTGTCTTGTCTTGTCTATCTTGTCTTGTCTTGTCTTGTCTTGTCTATCTTGTCTTGTCTATCTTGTCTTGTCTTGTCTTGTCTATCTTGTCTTGTCTTGTCTTGTCTGTCTTGTCTTGTCTATCTTGTCTTGTCTAACTTGTCTTGTCTATCTTGTCTTGTCTATCTTGTCTTGTCTGTCTTGTCTTGTCTATCTTTTCTTGTCTAGCTTGTCTTGTCTATCTTGTCTTGTCCGTCTTGTCTTGTCTATCTTGTCTTGTCTATCTTGTCTTGTCTATCTTGTCTTGTCTTGTCTTGTCTATCTTGTCTTGTCTGTCTTGTCTTGTCTATCTTGTCTTGTCTGTCTTGTCTTGTCTATCTTGTCTATCTTGTCTTGTCTATCTTGTCTTGTCTTGTCTTGTCTATCTTGTCTTGTCTTGTCTATCTTGTCTTGTCTTGTCTTGTCTTGTCTTGTCTATCTTGTCTTTTCTATCTTGTCTTGTCTTGTCTTGTCTTGTCTTGTCTATCTTGCCTTGTCTTGTCTATCTTATCTTGTCTATCTTGTCTTGTCTGTCTTGTCTTGTCTATCTTGTCTTGTCTGTCTTGTCTTGTCTATCTTGTCTTGTCTGTCTTGTCTTGTCTATCTTGTCTTGTCTTGTCTATCTTGTCTTGTCTGTCTTGTCTTGTCTATCTTGTTTTGTCTGTCTTGTCTTGTCTATCTTGTCTTGTCTTGTCTATCTTGTCTTGTCTATCTTGTCTTGTCTTGTCTTGTCTATCTTGTCTTGTCTTGTCTATCTTGTCTTGTCTATCTAAATCTTGTCTTTTCTTGTCTTGTCTATCTTGTCTTGTCTTGTCTATCTTATCTTGTCTATCTTGTCTTGTCTTGTCTTGTCTTGTCTATCTTGTCTTGTCTTGTCTATCTTGTCTTGTCTTGTCTTGTCTTGTCTTGTCTTGTCTATCTTGTCTTGTCTTGTCTTGTCTATCTTGTCTTGTCTTGTCTTGTCTTGTCTTGTCTTGTCTTGTCTATCTTGTCTTGTCTTGTCTTGTCTTGTGTATCTTGTCTTGTCTTGTCTTGTCTATCTTGTCTTGTCTTTTCTTGTCTTGTCTTGTCTATCTTGTCTTGTCTTGTCTTGTCTTGTCTTGTCTATCTTGTCTTGTCTATCTTGTCTTGTCTTGTCTTGTCTATCTTGTCTTGTCTTGTCTTGTCTTGTCTTGTCTATCTTGTCTTGTCTATCTTGTCTTGTCTTGTCTTGTCTATCTTGTCTTGTCTTGTCTTGTCTATCTTGTCTTGTCTATCTTGTCTTGTCTTACTTGTCTTGTCTATCTTGTCTTGTCTATCTTGTCTTGTCTGTCTTGTCTTGTCTATCTTGTCTTGTCTAGCTTGTCTTGTCTATCTTGTCTTGTCTGTCTTGTCTTGTCTATCTTGTCTTGTCTATCTTGTCTTGTCTATCTTGTCTTGTCTTGTCTATCTTGTCTTGTCTGTCTTGTCTTGTCTATCTTGTCTTGTCTGTCTTGTCTTGTCTATCTTGTCTTGTCTATCTTGTCTTGTCTATCTTGTCTTGTCTTGTCTATCTTGTCTTGTCTTGTCTATCTTGTCTTGTCTTGTCTTGTCTTGTCTTGTCTATCTTGTCTTTTCTATCTTGTCTTGTCTTGTCTTGTCTTGTCTTGTCTATCTTGCCTTGTCTTGTCTATCTTATCTTGTCTATCTTGTCTTGTCTGTCTTGTCTTGTCTATCTTGTCTTGTCTGTCTTGTCTTGTCTTGTCTTGTCTATCTTGTCTTGTCTGTCTTGTCTTGTCTATCTTGTCTTGTCTTGTCTATCTTGTCTTGTCTGTCTTGTCTTGTCTATCTTGTCTTGTCTATCTTGTCTATCTTGTCTTGTCTATCTTGTCTTGTCTTGTCTTGTCTATCTTGTCTTGTCTTGTCTATCTTGTCTTGTCTATCTTGTCTTGTCTTTTCTTGTCTTGTCTATCTTGTCTTGTCTTGTCTTGTCTATCTTGTCTTGTCTTGTCTTGTCTTGTCTTGTCTATCTTGTCTTGTCTTGTCTTGTCTTGTCTTGTCTATCTTGTCTTGTCTTGTCTTGTCTATCTTGTCTTGTCTTGTCTGGTCTTGTCTTGTCTTGTCTTGTCTATCTTGTCTTGTCTATCTTGTCTTGTCTTGTCTTGTCTATCTTGTCTTGTCTTGTCTTGTCTTGTCTATCTTGTCTTGTCTTGTCTTGTCTTGTCTTGTCTATCTTGTCTTGTCTTGTCTGGTCTTGTCTTGTCTTGTCTTGTCTATCTTGTCTTGTCTATCTTGTCTTGTCTTGTCTTGTCTATCTTGTCTTGTCTTGTCTGTCTTGTCTTGTCTTGTCTTGTCTATCTTGTCTTGTCTATCTTGTCTTGTGTTGTCTTGTCTTGTCTATCTTGTCTTGTCTATCTTGTCTTGTCTTGTCTTGTCTATCTTGTCTTGTCTTGTCTTGTCTATCTTGTCTTGTCTATCTTGTCTTGTCTGTCTTGTCTTGTCTATCTTGTCTTGTCTATCTTGTCTTGTCTTGTCTTGTCTATCTTGTCTTGTCTTGTCTTGTCTATCTTGTCTTGTCTATCTTGTCTTGTTTATCTTGTCTTGTCTATCTTGTCTTGTCTATCTTGTCTTGTCTATCTTGTCTTGTCTGTCTTGTCTTGTCTATCTTGTCTTGTCTGTCTTGTCTTGTCTATCTTGTCTTGTCTTGTCTGTCTTGTCTTGTCTATCTTGTCTTGTCTTGTCTTGTCTATCTTGTCTTGTCTATCTTGTCTTTCTTGTCTTGTCTATCTTGTCTTGTCTATCTTGTCTTGTCTATCTTGTCTTGTCTATCTTGTCTTGTCTGTCTTGTCTTGTCTATCTTGTCTTGTCTATCTTGTCTTGTCTATCTTGTCTTGTCTATCTTGTCTTGTCTATCTTGTCTTGTCTATCTTGTCTTGTCTGTCTTGTCTTGTCTATCTTGTCTTGTCTATCTTGTCTTGTCTATCTTGTCTTGTCTATCTTGTCTTGTCTGTCTTGTCTTGTCTATCTTGTCTTGTCTATCTTGTCTTGTCTATCTTGTCTTGTCTATATTGTCTTGTCTATCTTGTCTTGCATATCTTGTCTGTCTTGTCTTGTCTATCTTGTCTTGTCTTGTCTTGTCTATCTTGTCTGTCTTGTCTTGTCTTGTCTTGTCTTGTCTTGTCTATCTTGTCTTGTCTGTCTTGTCTTGTCTATCTTGTCTTGTCTGTCTTGTCTTGTCTATCTTGTCTTGTCTTGTCTTGTCTTGTCTATCTTGTCTTGTCTATCTTGTCTTGTCTTATCTTGTCTTGTCTTGTCTTGTCTTGTCTTGTCTATCTTGTCTTGTCATGTCTTGTCTTGTCTATCTTGTCTTGTCTATCTTGTCTTGTCATATCTTGTCTTGTCTATCTTGTCTTGTCTATCTTGTCTTCTCATGTCTTGTCTTGTCTATCTTGTCTTGTCTATCTTGTCTTGTCATGTCTTGTCTTGTCTATCTTGTCTTGTCTATCTTGTCTTGTCATATCTTGTCTTGTCTATCTTGTCTTGTCTATCTTGTCTTGTCTATCTTGTCTTGTCATATCTTGTCTTGTCTATCTTGTCTTGTCTATCTTGTCTTGTCTATCTTGTCTTGTCATGTCTTGTCTTGTCTATCTTGTCTTGTCTATCTTGTCTTGTCATGTCTTGTCTTTTCTATCTTGTCTTGTCTATCTTGTCTTGTCATATCTTGTCTTGTCTATCTTGTCTTGTCTATCTTGTCTTGTCTATCTTGTCTTGTCATATCTTGTCTTAAGTTTGTTATTGAATTTTTATTGTGAAAGATTTTTGGTATATTTTTTATTAATATTGTTGAGCATAATTAATAAAGTTTCTTTTATGAATGGTTCTGGAAGAGGCTGGGTCAGTATATATTCCTCAGAGAGCATATATACCCTGGGAGGTATATCTCTGAGTATATACCCTGGGAGGTATATCTCTGAGTATATACCCTGGGAGGTATATCTCTGAGTATATACCCTGGGAGGTATATCTCTGAGTATATACCCTGGGAGGTATATCTCTGAGTATATACCCTGGGAGGTATATCTCTGAGTATATACACTGGGAGGTATATCTCTGAGTATATACCCTGGGAGGTATATCTCTGAGTATATACCCTGGCAGGTATATCTCTGAGTATATACCCTGGGAGGTATATCTCTGAGTATATACCCTGGGAGGTATATCTCTGAGTATATACCCTGGGAGGTATATCTCTGAGTACATACCCTGGGAGGTATATCTCTGAGTATATACCCTGGGAGGTATATCTCTGAGTATATACCCTGGGAGGTATATCTCTGAGTATATACACTGGGAGGTATATCTCTGAGTATATACCCTGGGAGGTATATCTCTGAGTATATACCCTGGGAGGTATATCTCTGAGTATATACGCTGGGAGGTATATCTCTGAGTACATACCCTGGGAGGTATATCTCTGAGTATATACCCTGGGAGGTATATCTCTGAGTATATACCCTGGGAGGTATATCTCTGAGTATATACGCTGGGAGGTATATCTCTGAGTACATACCCTGGGAGGTATATATCTGAGTATATACCCTGGGAGGTATATCTCTGAGTATATACACTGGGAGGTATATCTCTGAGTATATACACTGGGAGATATATCTCTGAGTATATACACTGGGAGGTATATCTCTGAGTACATACCCTAGGAGGTATATCTCTGAGTATATACCCTGGGAGGTATATCTCTGAGTACATACCCTAGGAGGTATATCTCTGAGTATATACCCTGGGAGGTATATCTCTGAGTACATACCCTAGGAGGTATATCTCTGAGTATATACCCTGGGAGGTATATCTGAGTATATACCCTGGGAGGTATATCTCTGAGTATATACCCTGGGAGGTATATCTCTGAGTATATACCCTGGGAGGTATATCTCTGAGTACATACCCTGGGAGGTATATATCTGAGTATATACCCTGGGAGGTATATCTCTGAGTATATACACTGGGAGGTATATCTCTGAGTATATACACTGGGAGATATATCTCTGAGTATACACACTGGGAGGTATATCTCTGAGTACATACCCTAGGAGGTATATCTCTGAGTATATACCCTGGGAGGTATATCTCTGAATATATACCCTGGGAGGTATATCTCTGAGTATATACCCTGGGAGGTATATATCTGAGTATATACCCTGGGAGGTATATCTCTGAGTATATACCCTGGGAGGTATATCTCTGAGTATATACCCTGGGAGGTATATCTCTGAATATATACCCTGGGAGGTATATCTCTGAGTACATACCCTGGGAGGTATATATCTGAGTATATACCCTGGGAGGTATATCTCTGAGTATATACCCTGGGAGGTATATCTCTGAGTATATACCCTGGGAGGTATATCTCTGAGTATATACCCTGGGAGGTATATCTCTGAGTATATACACTGGGGCTATTAAACTATTCTTGACAAGTGGTAAACAAGGGATATTCAGCCTTAATGACCCTCGTGTTTCCACAGTCTTTAAGCAAAATTAACTAACCAACTGAGGGTCACCACCAATTTTCAATTTTTTCTGCTTCAAGAAAGTACCCATCATAGTGTGATTCACTCATCATAAAATTATAGTGGGTAGTAATCTTATTTTTTTGGTAAAAATGGGTTGAATGTAGTTAGGGGCAGGTCAGTGGTTACCTCAGTCTCTGTGACAGTAGCTCGGGTGGTAGCGCATTCACTTCATACACTTAGGTCCGTGGTTCGATCCCCGGTACGGGTGGGAACATTAGTATGTGTTTCCTGAAGACACCTGCTGTCCATGTTCACCTAGCAGTAAATTAGGTACCTGGGTGTTAGTGGACTGGTGTGGGTCGCATCCCGGGACAAAACTGACCTAATTTGCGGGAAATGCTCAGCATAACAAGGGACTTTCTATATAGTAGTATGTCACTGATGTCAGCTATGGTCTGTATACCTTGTACATGTACTTGTAGTAATTAAAGATTAGAAATAATATATTTGTTTGTACATATACAATACAGCGTTAATGACCATCTTGTAAGCTAACGAACTTAACAAATGTTATAATTATATTGAATTTAAACCACGGAATGGGTGGGGACTGAACCCCTGGCAAGTTAGTATTAAAACTCCAGGCCAGAGCGTTAATCACTTGGCCAACTGGCCTGGAGTTTTGACTCATTCGTCATGGGTTCAAAGCTCACCCGTTCCGTGGCGTGTTTGTAATCGTGTCATTACGATTTTGTGAGTGAGTAGTAGCAGAGTCAGTTGTGCGGTGCTGAGTGCAGCTCACACGGTATTTAATGTTGCCATTCGTATTAAATTATTGTCTGGGGTTGTAACAACTCAGATTAATGTTTGTAACTTAAAGCAAGAGTCTCGCACCTTAAACTTCCCAGTATGTCCTCCTGAGTACTGTTGTTGTAGTGGAGGACAGTGTAGTCTTATGCTGTGAACTACTGTTGTTGTAGTGGAGGACAGTGTAGTGTACTGTGAACTGTTGTTGTTGTAGTGGAGGACAGTGTAGTGTTGTACTGTGAACTGTTGTTGTTGTAGTGGAAGACAGTGTAGTGTTGTACTGTGAACTACTGTTGTTGTAGTGGAGGACAGTGTAGTGTTGTACTGTGAACTGTTGTTGTTGTAGTGGAAGACAGTGTAGTGTTGTACTGTGAACTACTGTTGTTGTAGTGGAGGACAGTGTAGTGTTGTGCTGTGAACTGTTGTTGTTGTAGTGGAGGACAGTGTAGTGTTGTACTGTGAACTGTTGTTGTTGTAGTGGAGGACAGTGTAGTGTAGTACTGTGAACTACTGTTGTTGTAGTGGAGGACAGTGTAGTGTAGTACTGTGAACTACTGTTGTTGTAGTGGAGGACAGTGTAGTGTACTGTGAACTACTGTTGTTGTAGTGGAGGACAGTGTAGTGTTGTACTGTGAACTACTGTTGTTGTAGTGGAGGACAGTGTAGTGTTGTACTGTGAACTACTGTTGTTGTAGTGGAGGACAGTGTAGTGTTGTACTGTGAACTACTGTTGTTGTAGTGGAGGACAGTGTAGTGTACTGTGAACTACTGTTGTTGTAGTGGAGGACAGTGTAGTGTTGTACTGTGAACTACTGTTGTTGTAGTGGAGGACAGTGTAGTGTACTGTGAACTACTGTTGTTGTAGTGGAGGACAGTGTAGTGTTGTACTGTGAACTACTGTTGTTGTAGTGGAGGACAGTGTAGTGTACTGTGAACTACTGTTGTTGTAGTGGAGGACAGTGTAGTGTACTGTGAGCTACTGTTGTAGTGGAGGACAGTGTAGTGTTGTACTGTGAACTACTGTTGTTGTAGTGGAGGACAGTGTAGTGTACTGTGAACTACTGTTGTTGTAGTGGAGGACAGTGTAGTGTACTGTGAGCTACTGTTGTAGTGGAGGACAGTGTAGTGTTGTACTGTGAACTACTGTTGTTGTAGTGGAGGACAGTGTAGTGTAGTACTGTCTAAGTAGCAATACATAAATAACCCGTACAGAGAGGAGAGAAGCTAAGAGAAGTTATAGAAAGCCCCTTGTTATGTAGAGCATTTCGGGTAAATTAGGTCAGTTTTGTCCCCAGGATGCGACCCACACCAGTCAACTAACACCCAGGTACCTATTTCACTGCCAGGTGAACATGAACAGCAGGTGTCTTAAGGACACGCGCCCTAATGTTTCCAGCCGTACAGAGGATCGAACCCCGGACCTCTGTGAGCGGAGTGCGCCACCACTCGAGCTACGGGACACGTTAGATAAGATAAGAGATAAGATAAGATTTCGTTCGGATTTTTAACCCCGGAGGGTTAGCCACCCAGGATAACCCAAGAAAGTCAGTGCGTCATCGAGGACTGTCTAACTTATTTCCATTGTGGTCCTCAATCTTGTCCCCCAGGATGCGACTCACACCAGTCGACTAACACCCAGGTACCTATTTGCTGCTAGGTAAACAGGACAACAGGTGTAAGGAAACGCGTCGAAATGTTTCCACCCGCCGGGAATCGAACCCGGGCCCTCCGTAGCAACAGTTGTTAAAAGTTGGGTGAATTAACACTAAGTGAAATCAGTTTTCTGTTTGTCGTGAAGCTCAACTTATTAGAGCTTTACACATCACCCCCAGTGGAAATAAGTCACTCTGACTTTTTTTGGGTTATCCCAGGTTCTCTACACACATGCTGCTAGGTGGCCCGGTGGCCTGGTGGCTAAAGCTCCCGCTTCACACACGGAGGGCCCGGGTTCGATTCCCGGCGGGTGGAAACATTTCGACGCGTTTCCTTACACCTGTTGTCCTGTTTACCTAGCAGCAAATAGGTACCTGGGTGTTAGTCGACTGGTGTGAGTCGCATCCTGGGGGACAAGATTAAGGACCCCAATGGAAATAAGTTAGACAGTCCTCGATGACGCACTGACTTTCTTGGGTTATCCTGGGTGGCTAACCCTCCGGGGTTAAAAATCCGAACGAAATCTTATCTTATCTTATCTTATGATAATCTATGTAAATGTATTTATGTGTATCTGAATAAACTTACTTAAATGGCAAAACATCGCCACAATAAAGGCTTGTTCTGTAACGTGTTTGCAATATTGTCAGCACTATGGTATCCCAGTCCAATACACTGGTGAAAATGTGTTAGTATGTTACTGGGACTGTAGGAACTGGTACTGGAGGTACCCCTGTGTCTTGCTGTAGTGACTGGTCAGATGTGTACTGGAACACTAGAGCTGCAGTAACTGGTACTGGAGGTACCACTGTGTCTTGCTGTAGTGACTGGTCAGATGTGTACTGGAACACTAGAGCTGCAGTAACTGGTACTGGAGGTACCACTGTGTCTTGCTGTAGTGACTGGTCAGATGTGTACTGGAACACTAGAGCTGCAGTAACTGGTACTGGAGGTACCCCTGTGTCTTGCTGTAGTGACTGGTCAGATGTGTACTGGAACACTAGAGCTGCAGTAACTGGTACTGGAGGTACCACTGTGTCTTGCTGTAGTGACTGGTCAGATGTGTACTGGAACACTAGAGCTGCAGTAACTGGTACTGGAGGTACCACTGTGTCTTGCTGTAGTGACTGGTCAGATGTGTACTGGAACACTAGAGCTGCAGTAACTGGTACTGGAGGTACCACTGTGTCTTGCTGTAGTGACTGGTCAGATGTGTACTGGAACACTAGAGCTGCAGTAACTGGTACTGGAGGTACCACTGTGTCAGGTGTTATACCAGAGTGTGTGCACTGTATGCTACAACAAATTCCTGATGAATCAACTTAACATCCCACCATAACCCGAGAGAGCCAAGATATATGGCTTCTTTTCCTTTTGATGTATAACTCCTCTAACCCCAGGATGCCATCCACAACAGTTGAGTGAAAATACGATACCTACTTATTGCTAGGTAAGCAGTGGCAGCAGGTATAGGGAGAATTGTCTGGGTTGATGATTGAAAACGGGGGTTGCTTCGATTGTGAGTTGACTGTTCCAAAATACAGCATAAAGGCGTTTCACATCCGTGGTATTACTGTTGCTACTGCTGTTGTATGACTCTGTTATGACTTACTAACAGCGGCACTGCTAGAGAAGTATTGTCCTGCCACTGTCAGTGCTGCATCTGTTGCTTGAGTCTGTCTCTGTTGTCGCCACCAACCGTACTGTTAGAAAATCACTCTCCAGTTTCCATTATGGTATCAGACAAATTTCACTTAAACCTGTGTATATCTGTGTCTAGCCAAGGCTTCACTTAAACCTGTGTATATCTGTGTCTAGCCAAGGCTTCACTTAAACCTGTGTATATCTGTGTCTAGCCAAGGCTTCACTTAAACCTGTGGCCCGGTGGCCTTGTGGCTAAAGCTCCCGCTTCACACACGGAGGGCCCGGGTTCGATTCCCGGCGGGTGGAAACATTCGACACGTTTCCTTACACCTGTTCACCTAGCAGCAAATAGGTACCTGGGTGTTAGTCGACTGGTTTGGGTCGCATCCTGGGGGACAAGATTAAGGACCCCAATGGAAATAAGTTAGACAGTCCTCGATGACGCACTGACTTTCTTGGGTGGCTAACCCTCCGGGGTTAAAAATCCGAACGAAATCTTATCTTATCTTATATCTGTGTCTAGCCAAGGCTTCACTTAAACCTGTGTATATCTGTGTCTAGCCAAGGCTTCACTTAAACCTGTGTATATCTGTGTCTAGCCAAGGCTTCACTTAAACCTGTGTATATCTGTGTCTAGCCAAGGCTTCACTTAAACCTGTGTATATCTGTGTCTAGCCAAGGCTTCACTTAAACCTGTGTATATCTGTGTCTAGCCAAGGCTTCACTTAAACCTGTGTATATCTGTGTCTAGCCAAGGCTTCACTTAAACCTGTGTATATCTGTGTCTAGCCAAGGCTTCACTTAAACCTGTGTATATCTGTGTCTAGCCAAGGCTTCACTTAAACCTGTGTATATCTGTGTCTAGCCAAGGCTTCACTTAAACCTGTGTATATCTGTGTCTAGCCAAGGCTTCACTTAAACCTGTGTATATCTGTGTCTAGCCAAGGCTTCACTTAAACCTGTGTATATCTGTGTCTAGCCAAGGCTTTACTTTGCATCTCCAAAACAAATTCGGCCATAAAATCCTATGAATGTGATTTTAATGCTCCATACCATCATTCTGAGACACACAGGAAACACACTTCATATTTATCTGTTAAGTATTGCAAATCTTGGTTGCAGACACAGCACTTCTTCCTCACTTGCTTTACATAGTTGCAGACATTGCACTCTTCAAGGGGTTGCCTTGATGTGAGTATGGGGCTCTTGATTCAAGGAACTGAATAAAACCTCTTTCCCATGTGTATATATGTGTGTGTGTACTCACCTAATTGTGGTTGCAAGGGTCGAGACTCAGCTCCTGTGTGTGTGTGTGTGTGTGTGTGTGTGTGTGTGTGTGTGTGTGTGTGTGTGTGTGTGTGTGTGTGTGTGTGTGTGTGTGTGTGAAATACAGTCAAGCTAGGCGTACGATGCGTTGCTTAGCAACAGCATCCCAGGATGGTTCTCACTTACTCTGATGGGTGTGGGAACTTTTTGTCCCATCCATCACTCATCTGGATTATGGAACCAGGAAAGAGCTTCAGATTGGGACTCATACCACCTCTGCAAGAGGATATGTTGGGTACCAAGACTTCTGAGTACCAGGGGTGCTGGGTACCAAGGTTGCATGGTACAAGGGCTGTTAGGTACCAGGGTTGCATGGTAACAGGGTTGCATGGTACCAGGGTTGCATGGTAAGGGGCTGTTGGGTACCAGGGTTGCATGGTGCCAGGGCTGTTGGGTACCAGGGTTGCTTGGTACCAGGGCTGTTGGGTACCAGGGTTGCATGGTACCAGGGTTGCATGGTAGCAGGGTTGCATGATACCAGGGTTGTTGGGTACCAGGGCTTTTGGGTACCAGGGTTGCATGGTACCAGGGCTTTCGGGTACCAGGGTTGCATGGTACTAGGGCTTTTGGGTACCAGGGTTGCATGGTACCAGGGCTTTTGGGTACCAGGGTTGCATAGTACCAGGGCTGTTGGGTACCAGGGTTGCATAGTACCAGGGCTGTTGGGTACCAGGGTTGCATGGTACCAGGGTTGCATGGTACCAAGGTTGCATGGTACCAATTTGCATGGTACAAAGGTTGCATGTTACCAAGGTTGCATGGTACCAAGGTTGCATGGTACCAAGGTTGCATGGTACCAGGATTGCATGGTACCAAGGTTGCATGGTACCAGGGTTGCATGGTACCAGGGTTGCATGGTACCAAGGTTGCATGGTACCAAGGTTGCATGGTGGCTCCTCCAGGCCACCATCATTTATCTCTCCATTCTTACAGTTTGTGTGTACCAAGACATATTTGTACGAGGGGCGATAGCATCCGCTGTACCAGGGGCGACAGCATCCTCTGTACCAGGGGCGACAGCATCCTCTGTACCAGGGGCGACAGCATCCTCTGTACCAGGGGCGACAGCTTCCTCTGTACGAGGGGCGACAGCATCCTCTGTACCAGGGGCGACAGCATCCTCTGTACCAGGGGCGACAGCATCCACTGTACCAGGGGCGACAGCATCCTCTGTACCAGGGGCGACAGCTTCCTCTGTACGAGGGGCGACAGCATCCTCTGTACCAGGGGCGACAGCATCCTCTGTACCAGAGGCGACAGCATCCACTGTACCAGGGGCGACAGCATCCTCTGTACCAGGGGCGACAGCATCCACTGTACCAGGGGCGACAGCATCCTCTGTACCAGGGGCGACAGCATCCTCTGTACCAGGGGCGACAGCATCCTCTGTACCAGGGGCGACAGCATCCACTGTACCAGGGGCGACAGCTTCCTCTGTACCAGGGGCGACAGCATCCTCTGTACCAGGGGCGACAGCATCCTCTGTACCAGGGGCGACAGCTTCCTCTGTACCAGGGGCGACAGCATCCTCTGTACCAGGGGCGACAGCATCCTCTGTACCAGGGGCGACAGCATCCTCTGTACCAGGGGCGACAGCATCCTCTGTACCAGGGGCGACAGCTTCCTCTGTACGAGGGGCGACAGCATCCTCTGTACCAGGGGCGACAGCATCCTCTGTACCAGGGGCGACAGCATCCTCTGTACCAGGGGCGACAGCATCCTCTGGCCCAGGGGCGACAGCATCCTCTGTACCAGGGGCGACAGCATCCTCTGTACCAGGGGCGACAGCATCCTCTGGCCCAGGGGCGACAGCATCCTCTGTACCAGGGACGACAGCATCCTCTGTACCAGGGGCGACAGCATCCTCTGTACCAGGGGCGACAGCATCCTCTGTACCAGGGGCGACAGCATCCTCTGGCCCAGGGGCGACAGCATCCTCTGTACCAGGGGCGACAGCATCCACTGTACCAGGGGCGACAGCATCCACTGTACCAGGGGCGACAGCATCCTCTGTACCAGGGGCGACAGCATCCTCTGTACCAGGGGCGACAGCATCCTCTGTACCAGGGGCGACAGCATCCTCTGTACCAGGGGCGACAGCATCCTCTGTACCAGGGGCGACAGCATCCTCTGTACCAGGGGCGACAGCTTCCTCTGTACCAGGGGCGACAGCATCCACTGTACCAGGGGCGACAGCATCCACTGTACCAGGGGCGACAGCATCCTCTGTACCAGGGGCGACAGCATCCACTGTACCAGGGGCGACAGCATCCACTGTACCAGGGGCGACAGCATCCTCTGTACCAGGGGCGACAGCATCCTCTGTACCAGGAGCGACAGCATCCTCTGTACCAGGGGCGACAGCATCCTCTGTACCAGGGGCGACAGCATCCTCTGTACCAGGGGCGACAGCATCCACTGTACCAGGGGCGACAGCATCCACTGTACCAGGGGCGACAGCATCCTCTGTACCAGGGGCGACAGCATACTCTGTACCAGGGGCGACAGCATCCTCTGTACCAGGGGCGACAGCATCCTCTGTACCAGGGGCGACAGCATCCACTGTACCAGGGGCGACAGCATCCACTGTACCAGGGGCGACAGCATCCTCTGTACCAGGGGCGACAGCATCCTCTGTACCAGGGGCGACAGCATCCACTGTACCAGGGGCGACAGCATCCTCTGTACCAGGGGCGACAGCATACTCTGTACCAGGGGCAACAGCATCCTCTGTACCAGGGGCGACAGCATCCACTGTACCAGGGGCGACAGCATCCTCTGTACCAGGGGCGACAGCATCCACTGTACCAGGGGCGACAGCATCCACTGTACCAGGGGCGACAGCATCCACTGTACCAGGGGCGACAGCATCCACTGTACCAGGGGCGACAGCATCCTCTGTACCAGGGGCGACAGCATCCTCTGTACCAGGGGCGACAGCATCCTCTGTACCAGGGGCGACAGCATACTCTGTACCAGGGGCGACAGCATCCTCTGTACCAGGGGCGACAGCATCCACTGTACCAGGGGCGACAGCATCCTCTGTACCAGGGGCGACAGCATCCTCTGTACCAGGGGCGACAGCATCCACTGTACCAGGGGCGACAGCATCCACTGTACCAGGGGCGACAGCATCCACTGTACCAGGGGCGACAGCATCCACTGTACCAGGGGCGACAGCATAACCTGTACCAGGGGCGACAGCATCCTCTGTACCAGGGGCGACAGCATCCTCTGTACCAGGGGCGACAGCATACTCTGTACCAGGGGCGACAGCATCCTCTGTACCAGGGGCGACAGCATCCACTGTACCAGGGGCGACAGCATCCTCTGTACCAGGGGCGACAGCATCCTCTGTACCAGGGGCGACAGCATCCTCTGTACCAGGGGCGACAGCATCCACTGTACCAGGGGCGACAGCATCCACTGTACCAGGGGCGACAGCATCCTCTGTACCAGGGGCGACAGCATCCTCTGTACCAGGGGCGACAGCATCCACTGTACCAGGGGCGACAGCATCCACTGTACCAGGGGCGACAGCATCCACTGTACCAGGGGCGACAGCATCCTCTGTACCAGGGGCGACAGCATCCACTGTACCAGGGGCGACAGCATCCTCTGTACCAGGGGCGACAGCATCCTCTGTACCAGGGGCGACAGCATCCACTGTACCAGGGGCGACAGCATCCTCTGTACCAGGGGCGACAGCATCCACTGTACCAGGGGCGACAGCATCCACTGTACCAGGGGCGACAGCATCCTCTGTACCAGGGGCGACAGCATCCTCTGTACCAGGGGCGACAGCATACTCTGTACCAGGGGCGACAGCATCCTCTGTACCAGGGGCGACAGCATCCACTGTACCAGGGGCGACAGCATCCTCTGTACCAGGGGCGACAGCATCCTCTGTACCAGGGGCGACAGCATCCACTGTACCAGGGGCGACAGCATCCTCTGTACCAGGGGCGACAGCATCCACTGTACCAGGGGCGACAGCATCCACTGTACCAGGGGCGACAGCATCCTCTGTACCAGGGGCGACAGCATCCTCTGTACCAGGGGCGACAGCATCCTCTGTACCAGGGGCGACAGCATCCTCTGTACCAGGGGCGACAGCATCCTCTGTACCAGGGGCGACAGCATCCTCTGTACCAGGGGCGACAGCATCCTCTGTACCAGGGGCGACAGCATCCTCTGTACCAGGGGCGACAGCATCCTCTGTACCAGGGGCGACAGCATCCTCTGTACCAGGGGCGACAGCATCCTCTGTACCAGGGGCGACAGCATCCTCTGTACCAGGGGCGACAGCATCCTCTGTACCAGGGGCGACAGCATCCTCTGTACCAGGGGCGACAGCATCCTCTGTACCAGGGGCGACAGCATCCTCTGTACCAGGGGCGACAGCATCCTCTGTACCAGGGGCGACAGCATCCTCTGTACCAGGGGCGACAGCATCCTCTGTACCAGGGGCGACAGCATCCTCTGTACCAGGGGCGACAGCATCCTCTGTACCAGGGGCGACAGCATCCTCTGTACCAGGGGCGACAGCATCCTCTGTACCAGGGGCGACAGCATCCTCTGTACCAGGGGCGACAGCATCCTCTGTACCAGGGGCGACAGCATCCTCTGTACCAGGGGCGACAGCATCCTCTGTACCAGGGGCGACAGCATCCTCTGTACCAGGGGCGACAGCATCCTCTGTACCAGGGGCGACAGCATCCTCTGTACCAGGGGCGACAGCATCCTCTGTACCAGGGGCGACAGCATCCTCTGTACCAGGGGCGACAGCATCCTCTGTACCAGGGGCGACAGCATCCTCTGTACCAGGGGCGACAGCATCCTCTGTACCAGGGGCGACAGCATCCTCTGTACCAGGGGCGACAGCATCCTCTGTACCAGGGGCGACAGCATCCTCTGTACCAGGGGCGACAGCATCCTCTGTACCAGGGGCGACAGCATCCTCTGTACCAGGGGCGACAGCATCCTCTGTACCAGGGGCGACAGCATCCTCTGTACCAGGGGCGACAGCATCCTCTGTACCAGGGGCGACAGCATCCTCTGTACCAGGGGCGACAGCATCCTCTGTACCAGGGGCGACAGCATCCTCTGTACCAGGGGCGACAGCATCCTCTGTACCAGGGGCGACAGCATCCTCTGTACCAGGGGCGACAGCATCCTCTGTACCAGGGGCGACAGCATCCTCTGTACCAGGGGCGACAGCATCCTCTGTACCAGGGGCGACAGCATCCTCTGTACCAGGGGCGACAGCATCCTCTGTACCAGGGGCGACAGCATCCTCTGTACCAGGGGCGACAGCATCCTCTGTACCAGGGGCGACAGCATCCTCTGTACCAGGGGCGACAGCATCCTCTGTACCAGGGGCGACAGCATCCTCTGTACCAGGGGCGACAGCATCCTCTGTACCAGGGGCGACAGCATCCTCTGTACCAGGGGCGACAGCATCCTCTGTACCAGGGGCGACAGCATCCTCTGTACCAGGGGCGACAGCATCCTCTGTACCAGGGGCGACAGCATCCTCTGTACCAGGGGCGACAGCATCCTCTGTACCAGGGGCGACAGCATCCTCTGTACCAGGGGCGACAGCATCCTCTGTACCAGGGGCGACAGCATCCTCTGTACCAGGGGCGACAGCATCCTCTGTACCAGGGGCGACAGCATCCTCTGTACCAGGGGCGACAGCATCCTCTGTACCAGGGGCGACAGCATCCTCTGTACCAGGGGCGACAGCATCCACTGTACCAGGGGCGACAGCATCCTCTGTACCAGGGGCGACAGCATCCTCTGTACCAGGGGCGACAGCATCCTCTGTACCAGGGGCGACAGCATCCTCTGTACCAGGGGCGACAGCATCCTCTGTACCAGGGGCGACAGCATCCTCTGTACCAGGGGCGACAGCATCCTCTGTACCAGGGGCGACAGCATCCTCTGTACCAGGGGCGACAGCATCCTCTGTACCAGGGGCGACAGCATCCTCTGTACCAGGGGCGACAGCATCCTCTGTACCAGGGGCGACAGCATCCTCTGTACCAGGGGCGACAGCATCCTCTGTACCAGGGGCGACAGCATCCTCTGTACCAGGGGCGACAGCATCCTCTGTACCAGGGGCGACAGCATCCTCTGTACCAGGGGCGACAGCATCCTCTGTACCAGGGGCGACAGCATCCTCTGTACCAGGGGCGACAGCATCCTCTGTACCAGGGGCGACAGCATCCTCTGTACCAGGGGCGACAGCATCCTCTGTACCAGGGGCGACAGCATCCTCTGTACCAGGGGCGACAGCATCCTCTGTACCAGGGGCGACAGCATCCTCTGTACCAGGGGCGACAGCATCCTCTGTACCAGGGGCGACAGCATCCTCTGTACCAGGGGCGACAGCATCCTCTGTACCAGGGGCGACAGCATCCTCTGTACCAGGGGCGACAGCATACTCTGGCCCAGGTTTACTCTTGCCCTCAACTGTAATAGAATGCCGTCATGTTTATCATAATAGAAGTTTTTATGTTATCATCTTGTATTATCCATGTAATTTTATCCCACAGTTCGGTCTCATTTGGTTTAGACAGTTTTTTTTTTTTATCTTCTGGCCCTTGTGGGATTTAATATATACAATTTTATCAATCTTATTGACTGTTAAGTTAAATTTTTTGTGTTTTTGTATTGGTGATAAAAATTTAAGATGTCACTTACTTCAGCGAGTGTTGTTAAAGGTCCTCCTGGAAGATACTCTAGAATATTGTTTTATAACCTGGGGCTGGAAAAACTGTTGTTCATTAGCCTTCACACCAGGGCAGGCAGGCAGGGGGCTGGGAGGCAGGCAGGCAGGAGGGCACGGGGGCAGGGGGGCAGGGAGGCAGGCAGACAAACAGGCAGGGGATCATGAAGGAAGGAAGGGAGGCAGGCAGACAGGCAGACGGGCAGGCAGGGGGGCAGGCAGTAAGAAAGTACACAAGTATCATAATCACCATGAAGAGCTATACCCGTCGGGGTCATAGGGAGCCTGGGGTAGTAGAGGAAAATTAACCTTGACACAGAGATAGAAGATAACTCTGTTTCGTGGGATCCAGAGCACTTGGGCATCAACTAACCCCCTGGAAAAGGTGATGTGGGCAAACTAACCTAGACTGGTAAAAAATATTCAAATATTTTCTGATACTATTAAGCTTGAAAAAGACAAACAAAGCCTTGATTGAAACCAAATTTTGGATAGATCTTTACTAACCTAACACTGGGAAGAGAGATTAAATCAGTAAATATATTTAGGTGCAGATACACGTAAGTGCAGTTATCATACATAGTGTAAATTACCTAGGACAATCACGGAAAATCAGACATAGTGACTTATTTCCACTCTGACACATGTACAGTGTTGGTCAGCAGGGCTATACCTGTCTATTTGTTCTGACTGACACATGTACAGTGTTGGTCAGCAGGGCTATACCTGTCTATTTGTTCTGACTGACACATGTACAGTGTTGGTCAGCAGGGCTATACCTGTCTATCTGTTCTGACTGACACATGTACAGTGTTGGTCAGCAGGGCTATACCTGTCTATTTGTTCTGACTGACACATATACAGTGTTGGTCAGCAGGGCTATACCTGTCTATCTGTTCTGACTGACACATGTACAGTGTTGGTCAGCAGGGCTATACCTGTCTATCTGTTCTGACTGACACATGTACAGTGTTGGTCAGCAGGGCTATACCTGTCTATCTGTTCTGACTGACACATGTACAGTGTTGGTCAGCAGGGAGGTGCTGCTGATCATAGGGAAGAATATAAATTCATTAAATGTGAGAACTTTGTCCTGCCTCACATGCCACTTTGTCCCAGTAGCATCGAAGACTCTTGAATCCACGGACAAATGAGCATCAAGCTTCTTCAAGGAACTGGATTAAAAGCTCATCAACACCACTAGGGGCCCATGTGCTTCCACCTTCCAGTTCCAGCTTCTCAGTGTGGTTATCCAGAGAGGGAACACCTCAGCTTACGTTCAGCCGTTACTGTTTTGATAAGAAACTGGTTCATATATATCTCTCTGGATGAAAAATTACATTCTGTACCCTCCATCTATTATATTTTATACTTTACTTCAGTAATATTTTACTGTGGATTACAGTAATATGTCAGTGTATGTACACTGAGATATACTACACTTCTCGGTGTATGTACACTGAGATATACTACACTTCACGGTGTATGTACACTGAGATATACTACACCTCTCGGTGTATGTATCCTGTATATAAGTAATTTATTTTAATTATTTGAAACCCTGATAATCAAGTTTTAATAGCCGTAACTGAAAACAATAATTGCCTATGAGAATTATACTAAGCTGCAATAATCGAAATCGATAAATTAGACACATGTGCAACTCTTGGGTATCTTTATTGAGGAAACGTTTCGCCACACAGTGGCTTCATCAGTCCATACATAGGAGAAACTTGAAGAACAGGAGGAGAATGAGGTAATCAGTCCCTCAACCTTGAGTCGATGTGTTCAGTCCATCAATCTTGAGTAGATTGATGGACTGAACACATCGACTCAAGGTTGAGGGACTGATTACCTCATTCTCCTCCTGTTCTTCAAGTTTCTCCTATGTATGGACTGATGAAGCCACTGTGTGGCGAAACGTTTCCTCAATAAAGATACCCAAGAGTTGCACATGTGTCTAATTTATCAACATGTCGGTTCTCTGAACCATTCATCTACAAATAATCGAAATCCCTGAATAGTTCTAATTATACATGTCATAGGGGTGACCCGGTGGCCTGGTGGCTAAAGCTCCCGCTTCACACACGGAGGGCCCGGGTTCGATTCCCGGCGGGTGGGAACATTTGACACGTTTCCTTACACCTGTTGTCCTGTTCACCTAGCAGCAAATAGGTACCTGGGTGTTAGTCGACTGGTGTGGGTCGCATCCTGGGGGACAAGATTAAGGACCCCAATGGAAATAAGTTAAGACAGTCCTCGATGACGCACTGACTTTCTTGGGTTATCCTGGGTGTATTGAGGGATGTTCTCTCCTACACGTATACAACATAATGTCTCTGTTATGAGGATTATAACAGCTGCGAGTGCAATACTTACAGTACATGTATTTCAACAATTCTACAGTCTCTCAAATACATAAATTATTATCCATCTATTGACGATACTTCAATAACAAGTCTCCTGATTGGAAAAGCAAATTTATCATGGATTTGCATGGCCTGTGATTGCAAAATTTGCGAGAGACAAGAGTTCAAAATGTATTTAGAATGTCAAGGCTGAACGTTGTGTGTATTTTGTGTATTTGTTCCAGAGGACAAAAAAAATATATAATGGTTAATGATGACAGTCAGGTGTGAGAGGGAATGTTTGTTGATGTTTGTTGATGTTTGTTGACACAGAAATGTGGAAAAGTTGAACGTTTGATGTGAGGGAACCAGAGAGAGTGGAGGCGCACACACACACACACACACACACACACACACACACACACACACACACACACACACACACACACACACACACACACACACACACACACACACGCACACACACACTTTGTTTATTTTATATAATAATTATTATTATTATTTCGTGGGGAAGCGCTGAACCCATAGGGGTCATACAGCACCTGGAGAAATGGGTTTGGTGCAAGTAAGGGGAAAGGAATAAGTCTATTTCCTTGGATCAAGAGCCCCTTATCGGCATCAAGGAACCTTTAACTACCTCACCCTAACAGGAGAAAGAGGAGGAGGAGAAAGGGAGGAGGAAGAGATTAAAGAATGAGAGAAAAGTGAAAGAGGGACATGAGGACTTCAGAAGAGGACCCTCTCTTGGAATGAAGAGGAAGATTATTAGAAGGAAGAAGAGGGAGAAAGACGAGGAAAAGCTGTCAGAATGAAGAGGAGAAAGGAGGAAGAGGAAGAGGAAAAGGTCTCACAAATAAAATGAGTCTGAAGAAGACGTCTTCATGTTGAAAGAGCGAGGTTAAAGCCTCCACCAGGAGGTTGGTCACACCAAGTTCTCACCCCAGACCAGTTTGTTGAGTTGTGAGTCGAGACCAGGACCACTTAGAACACTAAGTTCTCACCCCAGACCAGTTTGTTGAGTTGTGAGTCGAGACCAGGACCACTTAGAACACTAAGTTCTCACCCCAGACCAGTTTGTTGAGTTGTGAGTCAAGACCAGGACCACTTAGAACACTAAGTTCTCACCCCAGACCAGTTTGTTGAGTTGTGAGTCGAGACCAGGACCACTTAGAACACTAAGTTCTCACCCCAGACCAGTTTGTTGAGTTGTGAGTGTGAGTCGAGACCAGGACCACTTAGAACACTAAGTTCTCACCCCAGACCAGTTTGTTGAGTTGTGAGTCGAGACCAGGACCACTTAGAACACTAAGTTCTCACCCCAGACCAGTTTGTTGAGTTGTGAGTCGAGACCAGGACCACTTAGAACACTAAGTTCTCACCCCAGACCAGTTTGTTGAGTTGTGAGTCGAGACCAGGACCACTTAGAACACTAAGTTCTCACCCCAGACCAGTTTGTTGAGTTGTGAGTCGAGACCAGGACCACTTAGAACACTAAGTTCTCACCCCAGACCAGTTTGTTGAGTTGTGAGTCGAGACCAGGACCACTTAGAATACTGCACTGAACACACCACCTATCCATCACTGTAACTCACTGCTACACCACTCCCACATCATGATGCAATACATGACGGATGGCACCATCATTACAGAGATCCATCCTCAGCCATAGGGAGTGAATCACAGGGACCCTGTCATAGGAATATTAACAGTAACAGATATTACAAGGATACCAGTAGAAATAAGTCACTTCGTTTGATTTTTTTGGGTTATCCTGGTGGGTAATTTACCTATATATGATCATTGTACTTTTGTGTACCTGTGCCTAAATAAACTTATTTCCATTGATTCATGATCCATTTTTCCCCAGGAACCAGTGAAGGGTTATTAAATTTATTGTATCAATCGCATCTGCTAGAAAAATGACAGGATGGATAATGAGAACCTTCAAAACTAGGGATGCCAAGCCCATGATGACACTCTTCAGGTCGCTTGTTCTATCTAGGCTGGAATATTGCTGCACACTAACAGCACCTTTCAAGGCAGGTGAAATTGCTGACCTAGAAAATGTACAGAGAACCTTCACGGCGCGCATAACGGAGATAAAACACCTCAATTACTGGGAGCGCTTGAGGTTTCTAAACCTGTATTCCCTGGAACGCAGGTGGGAGAGATACATGATTATATACACCTGGAAAATCCTAGAGGGACTAGTACCGAACTTGCACACGAAAATCACTCACAACGAAAGCGAAAGACTTGGCAGACGATGCAACATCCCCCAATGAAAAGCAGGGGTGTCACTAGCACGTTAAGAGACCATACAATAAGTGTCAGGGGCCCGAGACTGTTCAACTGCCTCCCAGCATACATAAGGGGGATTACCAATAGACCCCTGGCAGTCTTCAAGCTGGCACTGGACAAGCACCTAAAGTCGGTACCTGACCAGCCGGGCTGTGGCTCGTACGTTGGTTTGCGTGCAGCCAGCAGTAACAGCCTGGTTGATCAGGTTCTGATCCACCAGGCTGTATAGCCCTTGTGGCTTAGCGCTTCTGTTTGATTATAATAATGATAATAATTTGATCCACCAGGAGGCCTGGTCACAGACCGGGCCGCGAGGGCGTTGACCCCCGGAACTCTCTCCAGGTAAACTCCATGTACACATAAATATAATTATCATACCTAGTAACATATGTACAAGTTATTTAGGAGAAACCTAAAAAAAAGTCAGTGATTTATTTCCATTGCGGGAGGTCCCAAGTTATCATCTGTTACTGTTCCATTGCTCCATCAGTGGGACTTCTGTACCACCCTTGGTGGAGTGTAGACATCTTGTCTACCATATTTTTTTTTTTTAAAGGTGGACCGGTTAACCAGTGGAAGGCCTCGGTCAGATGACCAGAAGTTCCAGCTGTGGGTAATCATATGACTAGGACCAGCGTCAGGAAACACTTGCCCTGTTTTCTGACAAACTTTACCTACCTAACGATGCCCTGAGCAAATTTGTGCAATATCTTAATTATGCACCCAAAACCCATCCTGTGGGCAGCAGTCGAGTGCCCTGGGCATCACTAACTAATCTGTCCACATTCTCTCTCTGGGACACTGATCTTGCCTCTGAGATGTTATATATTCATTGGACCTTCAGTTTATTGCATGGCCTGTGCACTAATACTGAAATTTAGATTGGTATCTATATTTGTATTTAACCAACTTAAATAACTTTCATAATTGTTATAGCCAATTAGATTAGATTTTGCCACCGAAGTGGCTAGTTTATTGTGCACCCCATATCCATCCTGTGGACGGTAGCGCGAGAGCATATGGATACACAAAAGGCCTAGGAACTAGGCCCCAAAGGGTTAACAGGAATACATATGGATTTAAATCTACATATCTATAGTTCACTTGTCTGTTACAAGCAAATTTAGGAAATTTGCTTAGTATATCTGGTATCTTATTTTCATTAATAAGATATCTTGACATGTCACATAGGTTATTATACTGTCTGTCTCTGTATTCCTCAATAAGTGGACAATTAAGCACATAGTGTTCAAGAGAGTGACCATATGCCTGATCACATAATTTACATTTAGTTTGATCATCATCTGTGTGTCTCCCAAACTGCCAGAAGTACTTGTAACCAAGCCTAGTACTTATAGTCAATTATCTTACTAAAACTCCCAACAAATTGATCTAGCAAAAATTTAAGGATGGCCGAAATGTGCTGCATAACCAGGGGTTTTCTTTAAAGTATATCAGTAATATCACCTTTTCTGTACCAACTGTATAGTATTCTTTACAGAAATAAAGTTATTTTTAATTTGATTAAACACTGCCTATTGTATGTGTATTTTGGTGTGGGTCGACACACACACCGCCTCTCTGAGGTTTTTTAAAGCCTCGGGAGGAACCGGTTACTGACTCAGTAAAGTTTAGCAGTGTGGTTCTGCTGGGGGTTCACTCCTAAGTAATTAAGTTTATTTAGGCACAGGTACACATAAGTACAATTATCGTACATAATGTAAATTACCTAAGATAACCCAGGAAGGTCAGAAAGTGGCTTAATTTTATTGGTGTCCTTTTAATATCTTATTTAAACCTTAAAATTTTAAACATAACCATTAACAAGCCTTTAGTAAAGCAATGGTAACCCTTAAGCCTTAATAAAGTCATGGAAACCCTTAAGCCTTAATAAAGCCCTGGTAACCCTTAACAAGCCTTAATGAAGCCCTGGTAACCTTTAACAAACCTTAATAAAGCTCTGGTAACCCTTAACAAGCCTTAATAAAGCCATGGTAACCATTAACAAGCCTTAATAAAGTCTGGTAACCCTTAGCAAGCCATAATAAGCCTTAGTAGCCCTTAACAATCTCACACAACAGTGGACGTGTACTACACAAGTACAGATAACAAGTGTTTTCTCCTGTGATATTTACACTTTTCTGGAGGTATTAACCTGAGATAAAGTTGTAATATTGTGTTTGTGTAGTATTGCTGTGCTATGTAAGTGTACCTCTGTTGTGTACCTCTGTTGTGTACCTCTGTTGTGTACCTGTTGTGTACCTCTGTTGTGTACCTCTGTTGTGTACCTCTGTTGTGTACCTCTGTTGTGTACCTGTTGTGTACCTCTGTTGTGTACCTCTGTTGTGTACCTCTGTTGTGTACCTCTGTTGTGTACCTCTGTTGTGCACCTCTGTTGTGTACCTCTGTTGTGTACCTCTGTTGTGTACCTCTGTTGTACCTCTGTTGTGTACCTCTGTTGTGTACCTCTGTTGTGTACCTGTTGTGTTGCTCTGTTGTGTACCTCTGTTGTGTACCTCTGTTGTGTACCTCTGTTGTGCACCTCTGTTGTGTACCTCTGTTGTGTACCTCTGTTGTGTACCTCTGTTGTGTACCTCTGTTGTGTACCTCTGTTGTGTACCTCTGTTGTGTACCTCTGTTGTGCACCTCTGTTGTGTACCTCTGTTGTGCACCTCTGTTGTGTACCTCTGTTGTGTACCTCTGTTGTGCACCTCTGTTGTGTACCTCTGTTGTGTACCTCTGTTGTGTACCTCTGTTGTGTACCTCTGTTGTGTACCTCTGTTGTGTACCTCTGTTGTGTACCTCTGAGTATGGTTTGTTTGCAATCGTCTCATTACGATTTCGTGAGTCTTGTACCATGTTATTGTACTGTTATTGTACTATGTTATTGTACTGTTATTGTACTATGTTATTGTACTGTTATTGTACTGTGTTATTGTACTGTTATTGTACTGTTATTGTACTGTTATTGTACTGTTATTGTACTGTTATTGTACTGTTATTGTACTGTTATTGTACTATGTTATTGTACTGTTATTGTACTATGTTATTGTACTGTTATTGTACTGTTATTGTACTGTGTTATTGTACTGTTATTGTACTGTTATTGTACTGTTATTGTACTATGTTATTGTACTGTTATTGTACTATGTTATTGTACTGTTATTGTACTATGTTATTGTACTGTTATTGTACTGTTATTGTACTATGTTATTGTACTGTTATTGTACTATGTTATTGTACTGTTATTGTACTATGTTATTGTACTGTTATTGTACTATGTTATTGTACTGTTATTGTACTATGTTATTGTACTGTTATTGTACTATGTTATTATTTATTTATTTATTTATTTATTAATTTGAACATGATACAGTGAAGTACAAAGGAATACAGTTATTACAGCACAACATACCAAAGCACCTTGTATGCAGAACATTATGGACAGCTTAAAATTAACTTAAGATTAACTAAGCAATGATATATTCAGTGGTAAACATTATAGTAAACAAATAACAATTAAGTACAAATAAGTATTACCAAGACAGTTCATATGGTCATTTACTGAGTTGCTGAGCATTCACTAGAATGGAGTATTCTGTTAGGTTATGTAATTAAAAAAAAAAAAAGTTTGGGTCACAGGTTAGATATTTATGAGATACAATTTATTTATTTATTTATTTATTTACAATTTGAGCATACATACAGAGGTACAAAAAAATACAGATAAGAGCAGCATGCCAAAGCCACTTATACTATGCATAGCATTACGGGCTGGCTTAAAATTAACTTAAGATTAACTAAGCAATGATGAAATCAGTGATAAAACATTAATGTAAACAGATTACTATAAAGCACAAATGAGTATTACAAAGACAGGTCATATGGTTGCATTCAGTTAGGTAGTGATTCTGTTAGGTAGTGTATTTAAAAAATAATAAAGTTAGATTGGGTTTTATGTTTAACATTTATGTGATATAATTGTGAGAAACATTTAAGATATACAATTTATAAGGTTCAGTTATTCAGTATTTATTTGGTTTTGGGTGAGTAAGTGATCTTTGAGAAGAGACTTGAATTTATAAACAGGTAGTGTTTCTTTTATATTCACAGGTAATGAATTCCAGATTTTAGGGCCTTTTATGTGCATTGAGTTTTTGCATAGTATGAGATGGACACGAGGAACATCAAAGAGTGATCTGTGCCTTGTGTTATGGTCATGTGTTCTGTTGAGGTTGGCAAGGAGATGTTTGAGGGGAGGGTTAATATCAGAGTTAAGTGTTCTATGTATGTAATAAGTGCAATAATAAGTATGGATGTTTTGTATGGTGAGTAGGTTGAGTGTTTTGAATATTGGTGGAGTGTGCTGCCTGTAGTGAGAATTTGTTATCATTCTAACTGCAGCCTTTTGTTGGGTAATTAGTGGTCTGAGATGGTTAATTGTTGTTGAGCCCCATGCACAAATTCCATAGGTGAGATAGGGGTAAATAAGAGAGTGATATAGGGCCAGGAGGGCTGACTGTGGAGCATAGTACCGTATCTTCGATAGTATGCCTACAGTCTTGGAAATTTTCTTAGAAATTTGTGAAATGAGTGAGCTACTCAAGTCCCAATATGACTCAGTTTTTAGCAAGCCGCTAACCAGACTGAGAGTCAAAGATCAAAATGAATTTTTTATGAGAGAGCCACAAAATTTGATTAACACAAGCCTATCCGATGTTATCCTGACGCCAAATGACTTCGAACAGGCGATAAATGACATGCCCATGCACTCTGCCCCAGGGCCAGACTCATGGAACTCTGTGTTCATCAAGAACTGCAAGAAGCCCCTATCACGAGCCTTTTCCATCCTATGGAGAGGGAGCATGGACACGGGGGTCGTCCCACAGTTACTAAAAACAACAGACATAGCCCCACTCCACAAAGGGGGCAGTAAAGCAACAGCAAAGAACTACAGACCAATAGCACTAACATCCCATATCATAAAAATCTTTGAAAGGGTCCTAAGAAGCATGATCACCATGCATTTAGAAACCCATCAGTTACACAACCCAGGGCAACATGGGTTTAGAACAGGTCGCTCCTGTCTGTCTCAACTATTGGACCACTACGACAAGGTCCTAAATGCACTAGAAGACAAAAAGAATGCAGATGTAATATATACAGACTTTGCAAAAGCCTTCGACAAGTGTGACCATGGCGTAATAGCGCACAAAATGCGTGCTAAAGGAATAACAGGAAAAGTCGGTCGATGGATCTATAATTTCCTCACTAACAGAACACAGAGAGTAGTCGTCAACAGAGTAAAGTCCGAGGCAGCTACGGTGAAAAGCTCTGTTCCACAAGGCACAGTACTCGCTCCCATCTTGTTCCTCATCCTTATATCCGACATAGACAAGGATGTCAGCCACAGCACCGTGTCTTCCTTTGCAGATGACACCCGAATCTGCATGACAGTGTCTTCCATTGCAGACACTGCAAAGCTCCAGGCAGACATCAACCAAATCTTTCAGTGGGCTGCAGAAAACAATATGAAGTTCAACGATGAGAAATTTCAATTACTCAGATATGGTAAACATGAGGAAATTAAATCTTCATCAGAGTACAAAACAAATTCTGGCCACAAAATAGAGCGAAACACCAACGTCAAAGACCTGGGAGTGATCATGTCGGAGGATCTCACCTTCAAGGACCATAACATTGTATCAATCGCATCTGCTAGAAAAATGACAGGATGGATAATGAGAACCTTCAAAACTAGGGAGGCCAAGCCCATGATGACACTCTTCAGGTCACTTGTTCTATCTAGGCTGGAATATTGCTGCACACTAACAGCACCTTTCAAGGCAGGTGAAATTGCCGACCTAGAAAATGTACAGAGAACTTTCACGGCGCGCATAACGGAGATAAAACACCTCAATTATTGGGAGCGCTTGAGGTTCCTAAACCTGTATTCCCTGGAACGCAGGAGGGAGAGATACATGATTATATACACCTGGAAAATCCTAGAGGGACTAGTACCGAACTTGCACACGAAAATCACTCACTACGAAAGCAAAAGACTTGGCAGACGATGCACCATCCCCCCAATGAAAAGCAGGGGTGTCACTAGCACGTTAAGAGACCATACAATAAGTGTCAGGGGCCCGAGACTGTTCAACTGCCTCCCAGCACACATAAGGGGGATTACCAACAGACCCCTGGCAGTCTTCAAGCTGGCACTGGACAAGCACCTAAAGTCAGTTCCGGATCAGCCGGGCTGTGGCTCGTATGTTGGTTTGCGTGCAGCCAGCAGCAACAGCCTGGTTGATCAGGCTCTGATCCACCAGGAGGCCTGGTCTCAGACCGGGCCGCGGGGGCGTTGACCCCCGGAACTCTCTCCAGGTAAACTCCAGGTATATGTGTATGAAATTTGAGTCTATTATCAAGGTGGATTCCTAAGAATTTTCCCTCTGTTAGCTTTGTGATAGGTGATCCGTTTATCGTTATGTTAAGAGGGACATCTGTAGCTCTGTTACCAAACTCAATGAAGTAGATTTTGTCAATGTTTAGTGTAAGTTTGTTAGTCCTCATCCAGGTAGATATTTTCTGTAATTCGGTATTTACAGTATTGGCTAGCGTGACTGGGCTCGGGTGGGAGAAGACGTATGTAGTGTCATCTGCAAATAGTGTGGGTTTGAGTAATTGCGAAGCATTTGCTAGGTCATTTATGTTTAGGAGAAAGAGAAGAGGGCCAAGGACACTTCCCTGTGGGACACCAACTGTAATTGGTTGTGCAGAAGAGTTTGCCCCATTTGCGAACACATATTGGCTTCTGTTGCTGAGGTATGACTTGAGGTAGTTGAGGGAGTGCCCTCTTATACCATAGTGTGACAATTTTACATGGAGCAAGTCATGGTCAACTGTATCAAAAGCTTTACGTAAGTCAATGAAGATCCCCAGTGGGACTTCTTTTTTCTCTATTGCAGTGTATATATGTTCTAGCATGTGTATAATAGCATCATTAGTATTTTTATTAGGCCTGAATCCAAATTGGCAGGGGTTGAGTATGTTTTGGGAGATAAGGTAGGAGTAGATTCGTTTATGAATTAATTTTTCGAAGATTTTTGAGAGAGGGTGTAAGTTGGATATTGGCCTATAGTTATTCAACTCTGTTTGGTCTCCTCCTTTGTGAATCGGGGTGACCCTTGCTATTTTGAGTACTGTAGGGAAGGTGGAGGATTCAATGGATTTGTTAAAGAGTGTTGCAATGATTGGTGATAGCACTTGTGACACTTTTTTGTATATAAAGGGTGGTAAGGTATTTAAATCTCCTGCCTTGTTTTTTAGTGCGTTGATAATAAGGGAGAAACATTTATGAGATACAATTTAGTTGTGGGTGAGTAAGTGATTTTTGAGAAGATATTGAATTTATAAACAGGTAGTGTTTCTTTTATATTCACAGGTAATGAATTCCAGATTTTAGGGCCTTTTATGTGCATTGAGTTTTTGCATAGTGTGCGATGGACACGAGGAACATCAAAGAGTGATCTGTGCCTTGTGTTATTTTTTTTTTTTTTATTATCACACCGGCCGATTCCCACCAAGGCAGGGTGGCCCGAAAAAGAAAAACTTTCACCATCATTCACTCCATCACTGTCTTGCCAGAAGGGTGCTTTACACTACAGTTTTTAAACTGCAACATTAACACCCCTCCTTCAGAGTGCAGGCACTGTACTTCCCATCTCCAGGACTCAAGTCCGGCCTGCCGGTTTCCCTGAATCCCTTCATAAATGTTACTTTGCTCACACTCCAACAGCACGTCAAGTATTAAAAACCATTTGTCTCCATTCACTCCTATCAAACACGCTCACGCATGCCTGCTGGAAGTCCAAGCCCCTCGCACACAAAACCTCCTTTACCCCCTCCCTCCAACCCTTCCTAGGCCGACCCCTACCCCGCCTTCCTTCCACTACAGACTGATACACTCTTGAAGTCATTCTGTTTCGCTCCATTCTCTCTACATGTCCGAACCACCTCAACAACCCTTCCTCAGCCCTCTGGACAACAGTTTTGGTAATCCCGCACCTCCTCCTAACTTCCAAACTACGAATTCTCTGCATTATATTCACACCACACATTGCCCTCAGACATGACATCTCCACTGCCTCCAGCCTTCTCCTCGCTGCAACATTCATCACCCACGCTTCACACCCATATAAGAGCGTTGGTAAAACTATACTCTCATACATTCCCCTCTTTGCCTCCAAGGACAAAGTTCTTTGTCTCCACAGACTCCTAAGTGCACCACTCACTCTTTTTCCCTCATCAATTCTATGATTCACCTCATCTTTCATAGACCCATCCGCTGACACGTCCACTCCCAAATATCTGAATACGTTCACCTCCTCCATACTCTCTCCCTCCAATCTGATATTCAATCTTTCATCACCTAATCTTTTTGTTATCCTCATAACCTTACTCTTTCCTGTATTCACCTTTAATTTTCTTCTTTTGCACACCCTACCAAATTCATCCACCAATCTCTGCAACTTCTCTTCAGAATCTCCCAAGAGCACAGTGTCATCGGCAAAGAGCAGCTGTGACAACTCCCACTTTGTGTGTGATTCTTTATCTTTTAACTCCACGCCTCTTGCCAAGACCCTCGCATTTACTTCTCTTACAACCCCATCTATAAATATATTAAACAACCACGGTGACATCACACATCCTTGTCTAAGGCCTACTTTTACTGGGAAAAAATTTCCCTCTTTCCTACATACTCTAACTTGAGCCTCACTATCCTCGTAAAAACTCTTCACTGCTTTCAGTAACCTACCTCCTACACCATACACTTGCAACATCTGCCACATTGCCCCCCTATCCACCCTGTCATACGCCTTTTCCAAATCCATAAATGCCACAAAGACCTCTTTAGCCTTATCTAAATACTGTTCACTTATATGTTTCACTGTAAACACCTGGTCCACACACCCCCTACCTTTCCTAAAGCCTCCTTGTTCATCTGCTATCCTATTCTCCGTCTTACTCTTAATTCTTTCAATTATAACTCTACCATACACTTTACCAGGTACACTCAACAGACTTATCCCCCTATAATTTTTGCACTCTCTTTTATCCCCTTTGCCTTTATACAAAGGAACTATGCATGCTCTCTGCCAATCCCTAGGTACCTTACCCTCTTCCATACATTTATTAAATAATTGCACCAACCACTCCAAAACTATATCCCCACCTGCTTTTAACATTTCTATCTTTATCCCATCAATCCCGGCTGCCTTACCCCCTTTCATTTTACCTACTGCCTCACGAACTTCCCCCACACTCACAACTGGCTCTTCCTCACTCCTACAAGATGTTATTCCTCCTTGCCCTATACACGAAATCACAGCTTCCCTATCTTCATCAACATTTAACAATTCCTCAAAATATTCCTTCCATCTTCCCAATACCTCTACCTCTCCATTTAATAACTCTCCTCTCCTATTTTTAACTGACAAATCCATTTGTTCTCTAGGCTTTCTTAACTTGTTAATCTCACTCCAAAACTTTTTCTTATTTTCAACAAAATTTGTTGATAACATCTCACCCACTCTCTCATTTGCTCTCTTTTTACATTGCTTCACCACTCTCTTAACTTCTCTCTTTTTCTCCATATACTCTTCCCTCCTTGCATCACTTCTACTTTGTAAAAACTTCTCATATGCTAACTTTTTCTCCCTTACTACTCTCTTTACATCATCATTCCACCAATCGCTCCTCTTCCCTCCTGCACCCACTTTCCTGTAACCACAAACTTCTGCTGAACACTCTAACACTACATTTTTAAACCTACCCCATACCTCTTCGACCCCATTGCCTATGCTCTCATTAGCCCATCTATCCTCCAATAGCTGTTTATATCTTACCCTAACTGCCTCCTCTTTTAGTTTATAAACCTTCACCTCTCTCTTCCCTGATGCTTCTATTCTCCTTGTATCCCATCTACCTTTTACTCTCAGTGTAGCTACAACTAGAAAGTGATCTGATATATCTGTGGCCCCTCTATAAACATGTACATCCTGAAGTCTACTCAACAGTCTTTTATCTACCAATACATAATCCAACAAACTACTGTCATTTCGCCCTACATCATATCGTGTATACTTATTTATCCTCTTTTTCTTAAAATATGTATTACCTATAACTAAACCCCTTTCTATACAAAGTTCAATCAAAGGGCTCCCATTATCATTTACACCTGGCACCCCAAACTTACCTACCACACCCTCTCTAAAAGTTTCTCCTACTTTAGCATTCAAGTCCCCTACCACAATTACTCTCTCACTTGGTTCAAAGGCTCCTATACATTCACTTAACATCTCCCAAAATCTCTCTCTCTCCTCTGCATTCCTCTCTTCTCCAGGTGCATACACGCTTATTATGACCCACTTCTCGCATCCAACCTTTACTTTAATCCACATAATTCTTGAATTTACACATTCATATTCTCTTTTCTCCTTCCATAACTGATCATTTAACATTACTGCTACCCCTTCCTTTGCTCTAACTCTCTCAGATACTCCAGATTTAATCCCATTTATTTCCCCCCACTGAAACTCTCCTACCCCCTTCAGCTTTGTTTCGCTTAGGGCCAGGACATCCAACTTCTTTTCATTCATAACATCAGCAATCATCTGTTTCTTGTCATCCGCACTACATCCACGCACATTTAAGCAACCCAGTTTTATAAAGTTTTTCTTCTTCTCTTTTTTAGTAATTGTATACAGGAGAAGGGGTTACTAGCCCATTGCTCCCGGCATTTTAGTCGCCTCATACGACACGCATGGCTTACGGAGGAAAGATTCTTTTCCACTTCCCCATGGACAATAGAAGAAATAAAAAAGAACAAGAGCTATTTAGAAAAAGGAGAAAAACCTAGATGTATGTATATATATATATGCATGTGCGTGTCTGTGAAGTGTGACCAAAGTGTAAGTAGGAGTAGCAAGATATCCCTGTTATCTTAGCGTGTTTATGAGACAGAAAAAGAAACCAGCAATCCTACCATCATGCAAAACAGTTACAGGTTTTTGTTTCACAGTCATCTGGCAGGACGGTAGTACTTCCCTGGGTGGTTGCTGTCTACCAACCTTGTGTTATGGTCATGTATTCTGTTGAGGTTGGTAAGATGTTTGAGGGGAGGGTTAATATCAGAGTTAAGTGTTCTATGTATGTAGTAGGTGCAGTAATAAGTATGGATGTTTTGTATGGTGAGTAGGTTTAGAGTTTTGAATATTGGTGGAGTGTGCTGCCTGGGCTCTGGTGGCCTGGTGGTTAACGCTCTCGCTTCACACGGCGAGGGCCTGGATTCGATTCCCAGCCAGAGTAGAAACATTGGACGTGTTTCTTTCCACCTGTTGTCTATGTTCCCCATCAGTAAAATGGGTACCTGGGTGTTAGTCGACTTGTGTGGGTCGCATCCTGGGACACTGACCTAATTTGCCCGAAATGCGGAGTATAATAAGGGACTTTGTATGTAGTAGTATGTCATTGTTGTCAGCTAGGTCTGTATACCTTGTACATGTACTTGTAGTAAATAAAGATATTATTATTATTATTATTATTATTATTATTATTATTATTATTATTATTATTATTATTATGTAGTGGGAATTTGTTATCATTCTGACTGCAGCCTTTTGTTGGGTAATTAATGGTCTGAGATGGTTTATTGTTGTTGAGCCCCATGCACAAATTCCATAGGTGACATAGGGGTAAATAAGTGAGTGATATAGGGCCTGGAGGGCTGACTGTGGAACATAGTACCGTATCTTCGATAGTATGCCTACGGTCTTGGAATTTTTTTGGGAAATTTGTTGTATATGCGTTGGAAATTTGAGTCTATTATCAAGGTGAATTCCTAAGAATTTTCCCTCTGTGAGTTTTGTGATAGGTGATCCATTTATCATTATGTTAAGAGGGACATCTGTAGCTCTGTTACCAAACTGAATGAAGTAGGTTTTGTCAATGTTTAGACTAAGTTTGTTAGTCCTCATCCAGGTAGATATTTTCTGTAATTCAATATTTACAGTATTGGCTAGCGTGACTGGGCTCGGGTGAGAGAAGACGTGTAGTGTCATCTGCAAATAGTGTGGGTTTGAGTAGTTGCGATGCATTTGGTAGGTCATTTATGTATATGAGAAAGAGAAGAGGGCCAAGGACACTTCCCTGTGGGACACCAACTGTAATTGGCTGTGCGGAAGAGTTTGCCCCATTTGTGTACACATATTGGCTTCTGTTGCTGAGGTATGACTTTAGGTAGTTGAGTGAGTGCCCTCTTATATCATAGTGCGACAATTTTATGTGGAGCAAGCCATGGTCAACTGTATTTACGTAAGTCAATGAAGATCCCCAGTGGGACTTCTTTTTTCTCTATTGCAGTGTATATATGTTCTAGCATGTGTATAAAAGCATCATTAGTACTATTTTCATTAGGCCTGAACCCAAACTGACAGGGGTTGAATATGATGTGGGAGATTTTAGAGAGTGTAAGTTGGATATAGGCTGTTATAGTTCTGTTATTGTGCTATGTTATTGTACTATGTTATTATGCTGTGTTATTGTACTGGTTATTGTGCCATGTTATTGTGCTGTGTTATTGGCCGTGGACCGGGCCACGGGGGTATTCATCCCTGGAATACCCTCCAGTTAGACTCCAAGTTTGTTATTGCACTGGTTATTGTGCTGTTATTGTACTATGTTATTGTACTGGTTATTGTCAGGGCTGTGGAATTGACATATAAAAACCTTTGACTCCAACTCTGACTCCTTTATTTATAGCACTTCCGACTCCAACTCCTTTAATTATATATTGATATAGGGAATAAATTAAAAATATACTAATTATATATTTGCTATATAGATTACAAGCATGCAACATACAAGCTTAGTAACCTGTTAAAGTTTGGCTCTAAATGCTATACCTGGAGTATACCTGGAGAGAGTTTTGGGGGTCAACGCCCCCACGGACCGGTCTGTGACCAGGCCTCATAGTGAATCAGAGCTATTCTCTTCTGGTCTTTAATTTTTATTTATTAAAGAAATTACAAACATTCAGTAACCTTACAGTTAAACAAAGGATAAAACTTGAAAAATGGAAACAATAAGGTTATTCTTTTATAAAAAGAATTTATAAAAAGAATTTCAAGTGTAAAGTCATAGGATGTAAGAGAAAAAAAGGTATAAAAGAATATTTGAGTTACAAACCTCTTTCTCTGCTAGTTAAGAAAATCTGAAGTACATCCTTTGATATTACTAAAAGGAATTCAAAGTTAAAACTACAATAAAAGCAAAAAGCAATTGAACACCTAAAACAACTTAATAAATAACCATTTTAAAAGGAATGAACACAATTAGGTACATAACGCTGCTGTGTAAGTGGGACCTGCCTCTGTATAACTTAATGACTGTTTCATATTAATGTACACAATAATCATGTACAAACATACACAGCTTGTTATTAATTACTGTACTGGG
>NC_091382.1:344552-394552 GCF_038502225.1 Cherax quadricarinatus
CCATTTAGTGTGACTGTCAATGGTCCAAATCTGACCAAAACATTGTTGTAAGCTCCTCACTCCCAAACTACAAATAACAAACCAGTGTATATTCCTACTACACTACTGTGCAATACCTTGAACCATCCCTCATTAGCTAGTATCAACTACCTCAAATAATATTCCTGTAGTGATATTAATTGCTCAAACTTTATGCTATAAGGCAATTCCTACTCTCAGATTATTTTCATATCTTAGTGACTATATTGTGTGTGCAATTAGTGTATATTTCAATTACATTATTGTTCAAGGTCCAAAACTATCTTTTGCTGCTACTACCAACTACCACATATTATTTTTTACTTTTTATAGTACAATAAATTGCTCAACTTATTATATATAACAAATCAGATCTTACTCCCAAATCAATATCATATCTTAGTTACTATCTGCCACTTTAACTTTGTTTATCATTATTTAATTTAGTCCCTATATATTTTCTCCTTTATTTTAGCTCTACATAACAACCTTAGTTCATATATTCACAATTGTTAAAATAATCAAGGTGCTATTCTCAGGTGCTAAAGTGTAATAAGTTCATTATTTTGCCATTATATTCCCTAGCTCATTTATTTGATTACCATTTATTTGTTCACCACAAATTTTTTTTAGTCCCTTTTATATTGTCTCCTTTATTTTAGCTTTAAAGAACTACCTTAGCTCAAATTTTTACATTTGTTAAAATAACTCGGGTGCTATTTTATGGCTTTAGAATATATACTTTGTCTTATACTTAATTCTAACTATAGATTCACTATAAATCTTATGATAACAAGCATTGATCCTGATACCAACCTCTTATTGAATGACTTGAATGAATCAAACAGTAACTGTAATTACTACACAGCAGAACAATCAAAGGCACTTCTCAGAGCCAACAACAACATAACTGTCTTTAACTACAATATCAGATCTTTAAGTAAACATTACAATGACCTCATAGCATTACTAAATTCCCTGCATGCCAGTATGTCCATCATTACTCTCACCGAAACCTGGCTAAAGCCTGACACTACAGACGTCTATGCCATTCCTGGTTACACAGCCATACACAACTGTAGGCCAGATCAACAAGGGGGTGGCACAGCTGTGTACTACTCAGACCAACTAGAATGTATCACTAATACTTGCACAAGGGATGAACATGGGGAATATATAATAGCTAAATTCAAATCCAAATCCAAATACATGTACCTACAAAAACCTCTCACAGTGATAAACATCTACAGAGTACCACAGTCAAACATTAGCCGTTTTAGTGAAAACCTAGGAAGTATGATAACTGATGCATGCATGAACAAAGATCACTTACTACTCTCAGGTGACTTCAATATAAATCTTCACAAACACTATGAGTAACTGCATGTTGCTACCAACAGTAACAAAACCTACAAGAGTTACGGAGACTAGTGTTTCCCTACTAGACCACATCTGGACCAACACCATATCCCCTTTAAAATCAGGCATAATCACAGATAATACCACAGATCACTACCCTACCTTCCTCATCACAAATCTTGGCAAATTACCACAAGACACTACTAAAGTCACTTTCAGACTTCACAATGAGGCAGCCATTAATAACTTCACAGCAGCAGTGACAAACATTGACTGGCACACTGAGCTAGAAATCTATACAGATATTGATGAATGTATTAATAATTTTCTAAAAAAGACCCAGTACCTCTATAACAAGCACTGCCCCCAAAAAAACTAAACAGATGACAGCTAAGAGACTGAACAGACTGGCTAACACCCAGCGTCCTCAAATCCATAAATACAAAGCACCTATACGAAAAACAATACAGAATGGGTCACATAACCAGTGACCAAACAAACCATTACTCGTCAATCCTAACCAGCCTGATAAGAAGGGCTAAAAAACTGTATTATGAGAACAGATTATCCAACTTACAAGGTGATATAAAAAAGACCTGGAAAACCCTATTAGAAATTCTAGAAACAAAAAAGATATCACGTAATAGTGAAATTGAATTAACAAAACCATATGAACCCCAACTCCCACCAACTGAAACAGCAAACAGACTCATTAATTTCTTCTCCACTACAGGAAAAATCCTTGCCAATAAAATCCCAAGCTCAGGTACCCCACCCAATGACTACCTCACTGGCAACTACCCGAACACACTGTTCCTAGCTCCGACTAACCCTACTGAAGTCTCCCTTATTATCAACACACTAAAAAACAAGACAGGAGATTTAAATACCTTACCACCCTTTATATACAAAAAAGCGTCACAAGTGCTATCACCAATCACTGCAACACTAACAAATCCATAGAATCCTCTACCTTCCCTACAGTTCTCAAAATAGCAAGGGTCACCCCGATCCATAAAGGAGGAGACCAAACAGACTTGAATAACAATAGGCTAATATCCAACTTACACCCTCTCTCTAAAATCTTCGAAAAATTAATTCACAAGCGAATCTATTCCTACCTCATCTCCCACAACATACTCAACCCCTGTCAATTTGGGTTCAGGCCTAATAAAAATACTAATGATGCTATTATACACATGCTAGAGCACATATACACTGCAATAGAGAAAAAAGAAGTCCCACTGGGGATCTTCATTGACTTACGTAAAGCTTTTGATACAGTTGACCATGACTTGCGCCATATAAAATTATCACACTGTGGTATAAGAGGGCACTCCCTCAACTACCTAAAGTCTTACCTCAGCAACAGAAGCCAATATGTGTACACAAACGGGGCAAACTCTTCCGCACAGCCAATTGCAGTTGGTGTCCCACAGGGAAGTGTCCTAGGCCCTCTTCTCTTTCTCATATACATAAATGACCTACCAAATGCATCGCAACTACTCAAACCCACACTATTTTCAGATGACACTACATATGTCTTCTCTCACCCGAGCCCAGTCACGCTAGCCAATCCTGTTTAGTTTAATATGTTTATTATGCACCCCATACCCATCCTGTGGGCGGTAGTCAAAAGATTACAGAGGTACATAATTGGTCCAGGGACTGGACTCCAAAGTTTTTGTAGCTGAGCAAGTTACAAAGGTAATGAACTAGATCTGGTCATAATCATGACCAAGTTACAAAGGTAATGAGCTCCAGGTAGAGCTGGTCACACTCATGAATAATTGCAAAGGTAATGAATCATAAACACATTAATCATGAGAATTTACAAAGGGAATGAGCTCCAGGTAGAGCTGGTCACAATCATGACAAGTTTCATAGGTAATGAATGATAAACACGTTATGACATGATTACAATCATAGACAAATTACAGAGTAATGAGCAGTTAACAAACATAGTAGGGAATTTATCCATTGCCCCAACAACAGATGTTGCTAGGTGCCTGTCTCTCCTTGGCAGACAGCCATTGCAAACAGCAGCAAGTTGCCCAGGGATCTGCTGCTTGCACGAGCACCATCGACAATACTGTAAATACCGAATTACAGAAAATATCTTCCTGGATGAGTACTAACAAACTTACTCTAAACATTGACAAAACCTACTTCATTCAGTTTGGTAACAGAGCTACAGATGTCCCTCTTAACATAATGATAAACGGATCACCTATCACAAAACTCTCAGAGGGAAAATTCTTAGGTATTCACCTTGATAATAGACTCAAATTTCAAACACATATACAACAAATTTCCCAAAAAATTTCCAAGACTGTAGGCATACTATCGAAGATATGGTACTATGTTCCACAGTCAGCCCTCCAGGCCCTATATCACTCACTTATTTACCCCTATCTCACCTATGGAATTTGTGCATGGGGCTCAACGACAATAAACCATCTCAGACCATTAATTACCCAACAAAAGGCTGCAGTCAGAATGATAACAAATTCCCACTACAGGCAGCACACTCCACCAATATTCAAAACTCTAAACCTACTCACCATACAAAACATCCATACTTATTACTGCACCTACTACATTCATAGAACACTTAACTCTGACATAAACCCTCCCCTCAAACATCTCCTTACCAACCTCAACAGAACACATGACCATAACACAAGACACAGATCACTCTTTGATGTTCCTCGTGTCCATCTCACGCCATGCAAAAACTCAATGCAAATAAAAGGCCCTAAAATCTGGAATTCATTACCTGTGAATATAAAAGAAACACTGTCTGTTTATAAATTCAAGTCTCTTCTCAAAAATCACTTACTCACCCACAACTAAATAAATACTGAATAATTGTATCTCATAAATTGTATCTCATAAATGTTTCTCATTATTGTATCTCATAAATGTCTAACCTGTGACCCAATTTTTCTGTTTTTTTTTAATACATTACCTAACAGAATACTCCGTTCTATTGAATGCTCAGCAACTCAGTAAATGACCATATGACCTGTCTTTGTAATGCTCATTTGTGCTAAATTGTTATCTGTTTACAATAATATTTTTACCACTGAATATATCATTGCTTAGTTAATCTTAAGTTAATTTTAAGCCTGCCCATAATGTTCTGCATACAAGGGGCTTTGGCATGTTGCACTGTAATAACTGTATTCCTATGTACTTCACTGTATCATGTTCAAATTAATAAATAAATAAATAAATTTGTGTACTCATCAACATTAAGATTCCACTTAGAAACCTGCAGTAGATCCCGTAGGCATCAAACAAGAAATAAATCAATCTTGGATATTCCACATGTAATTCCAAATCTATGTGAAAATGTCACATAAATAAAGGAGCTCAAAATTAGAGAAAATAAGATAAACCTTGTGTAAATTGGACATTAATTGTAGATTTTATTTATAGTGTAATATTAGAAATTTTTAGTTTCTTAAAAAAAAAAAAGGACATCGGCCATCTCGCCCCAAGTCAGGGTGACAGGAAAAAGTAGAAACACCTCTTTTTACATTTAGTAATTTATACTGGAGAAGGAGTTTTCTTAAAATATACAATGGACATTTACAAGGACCTCAATGGCAATACATCACTTTGCCTAACTTTTTTGGATTATTCTAGGTAATTTACACTATGTATGATAATAAAGGAAGGAAGGTGGGGTAGGGGTCATTCTCGAAAAGGTTGGAGTGAGGGGGTAAAGGAGGTTTTGTGGACGAGGTCCTTGGACTTCTAGCAAGTGTGCTTGAGCATGTTAGATAGGAGTGAATGGAGACGAATGGTTTTTGGGACCTGACGAGCTGTTGGAGTGTGAGCAAGGTAATATTTTGTGAAGGGATTCATGGAAACTGGTTAGCTGGACTTGAGTCCTGGAAATGGGAAGTACAATGCCTGCAATTTAACCCTTTCAGGGTTTCGGCCGTACTAGTACGGCTTACGCGCAGGGGTTTTTGACGTACCAGTACGCATAAATTCTAGCACCTTCAAATCTCACGGGAAAAGGCTGGTAGGCCTAGATGTGAGAGAATGGGTCTGTGGTGGGTGTGTGCAGTAGAAAAAAAATCTGGGACCCAGTGGTGCATTGTGGGAACGCCATTTTAGTACACCCTTTCCACCATGCCTCGTGGTAAGAAGCTCCTCACTCCCCGGCGAATTGGGACACTTTTGTTCCCCAGTAACAGTTCTAATACAGATGTAAGTGCCAGTGAAGATGAGTTTCAAGGTTTTGGTGAGGTTTTGACCGAAACTAATGACCATAATATCGATAATAGTGAGGAAAACCCAGACGACCCTCAGCCTTCCACCTCTGGTGCTGGGCCGTCTTGTTCACGCTCAGTTGTACCAGAATCAAAGAGGAAACTCCTATTTTCCCAAATCCCAGACTCGGATGTGAGCATTTGTGATGATAGTGATTATGAACTACAAGCTCTTTCAAACTAGTTCCAGTAGTGATAGTGAAGTGCAATATTCCCCAGTGAAGCGTCAGTATATACGACGATATATGCGCTCTGGTAATGTGCCATATGCTATTCTAAGGGGAAGGAGTACATCTCGGAGTACATCCCGTGGCTGTACAACAGGAACTGACAGTGAAAATGATGATACTGTTGCAATTGGGATGGAAAATGTGCATGGTGGTGGTAGTGGTGGTGCCGGCTGTGAGGCACCAGCAGTGGCCAGTGCTGCCACCCACGCTGCCACCCATGCCGCTGCCTCAGCTGATCTACAACAAAGGCCACCATCCCCCACCCACCCACCCACCACACCAGCCTCCACAACCACAACCTCCACAACCACAACCACCTGTCATTGTCCAGTACCCACCAGCAGACCGCACCTGGGATTGGCAGGAAGCTGTCAGTTTTGTTCCAAATCCTTACCAGTTTGATGACAGCCAAAGTGGAATACGGCCATGTTGTACGCTGGGAAACAATGCCAGTGAACTGGAATGTTTCGAGTTATTCTTTGACGAACCCCTGATGGATAGTATTGTCATGGAAAGCAACAGATACTACGAGTACACCATGGCAAACACAATACTTTCACCAAAATCGCGTCTACACCAGTGGAAGGAGACAACTGTGGCTGAGATGTATCTTTTCTTTGCCACAATAATGCTTATGCCACATGTGTATAAGCACAGAGTGAAATCATACTGGTCAACAGACTGCCTGATTGAAACCCCAGGTTTCAGTGATATAATGCCAGTGAATCAATTTGTGTTACTGTTACGTATGCTTCACTTCTCAGACAAAACCAGGCCTGACAGAAATGACAGGTTATATAAGATTAGGAATGTGTTTGTGTATCTGAAAGAGAAATTCAATATGTATTTTTATCCCTTCAGGAAGCTTGTAATTGACGAGTCTTTGATTCTGTTCAAAGGAAGACTCAAGCAGTACACACCAAGCAAGAGGAAATGCTTTGGTATAAAGTTATTTGTGCTTTGTGATTGTTACAGTGGTCTGGTATGGGATATTATTGTGTACACTGGAAGTTATACATTGCAAAATACCAGGAAGTTATTGGGCATCTCTGGTGATGTGGTTAGAAGAATGATAGAACCATACCTTGGTAAGGGGAGGGGCATATATTATATACAGATAACTGGTACACAAGCCCCTTACTCAGTGATTTTTTGCGAGTGAACATGACAGATGTGTGTGGCACAGTGCGTGCAAATCGGAAACATATGCCCAGGTTTGACACTGGCACTCGTAGAGGTGAGGTGCAGGCATTTGCTGCCAATGACATCATGGCATTTCGGTGGCATGACAAACGAGATGTCACACAGTTGTCATCAGTTCACTCTAATGAAATGGCAGACACTGGCAGGCAGCATAGAGAAAGCAATGAACCCATTCTAAAACCTGCAGCTGTGATTGATTACACCCTCAATATGCATTCAGTGGACAAATGTGACATGCAGATTGGGTTTTCTGATTGTGTTTGCAAGAGTTATAAGTGGTACATAAAACTCTTTTTCCATCTTCTGGACATTTCCATGCTGAATGCTTATAATATGTATAAGATGAGGACCAGAAACAAACCACCATATGGCAAATTCTGTTTGTCTGTCATCAGACAAATAGTATTCAAGTACCAAGCAACAACACCTGCAATAGACCGCCCACCAAATTTTCAACAACTTCCTTCTATCTAGGCTGGAATATTGCTGCACACTAACAGCACCTTTCAAGGCAGGTGAAATTGCCGACCTAGAAAATGTACAGAGAACTTTCACGGCGCGCATAATGGAGATAAAACACCTCAATTACTGGGAGCGCTTGAGGTTCCTAAACCTGTATTCCCTGGAACGCAGGCGGGAGAGATACATGATTATATACACCTGGAAAATCCTAGAGGGACTAGTACCGAACTTGCACACGAAAATCACTCACTACGAAAGCAAAAGACTTGGCAGACGATGCAACATCCCCCAATGAAAAGCAGGGGTGTCACTAGCACGTTAAGAGACCATACAATAAGTGTCAGGGGCCCGAGACTGTTCAACTGCATCCCAGCATACATAAGGGGGATTACCAACAGACCCCTGGCAGTCTTCAAGCTGGCACTGGACAAGCACCTAAAGTCGGTTCCTGACCAGCCGGGCTGTGGCTCGTACGTTGGTTTGCGTGCAGTCAGCAGTAACAGCCTGGTTGATCAGGCCCTGATCCACCAGGAGGCCTGGTCACAGACCGAGCCGCGGGGGCATTAACCCCCGGAACTCTCTCCAGGTAAACTCCAGGTCGCTTGAAGCATGGTGATCACTTCCTGGTAAAACTGCCTGCTACTGCTTTCAAGAAAAAGGCTTAGAAGAGGTGTTACGTCTGTGCACATACAAAAAAACTCCCACAGCAACGGAGAGACACTCGCTTTATGTGTGAGGAGTGTAAAACACCACTTTCAAATTATTATTATTATAATCAAGGGGAAGCGCTAAACCCGTAGGATTATACAGCGCCTGGGGGGGAATGTGGAAGGCATTCAGGCTTAATTCGGTGAACTGGAGCACAGATCCAATTCCCTAAACCAAGAGCCCCTCACCAACATCAAGGAACCTTCCTTGAGGGGTCCATGTTTCAAAGAGTTCCACAGGCTGCAGAACTTCTAGAAACATTCCCTGTGACTGTATATGTGTTTATAAAATATAGAAGAATAATAATAAACAACATTACATATTGTTTGTTTGTGTAAATATTTTCTGTAAACAAAACAATGACAGCGGTGTTTATGCCGTTATTGTGTATTATTGAAAAAGAAATAACTTACAAAATACTGATCATATTGGTCTCACAGGCCATAAAAGTTACTTGGAAAAAGAAAAATTAAAAAATAATAGAAAATAGTACATAAAACACTAAATAAAAGAATACTGGGTGACGGCAGTCAGTGATGTTACCACATGATGCTCCTTTTTGGTAAACTTCACGCCTCCATATCTCGGTAAATATTGATGGTAAAAAATTTTTGTTTAGCCTATAATGTTTAGAAAAAAAAATTATTTTTTCATAAGAAAAAATAATTTTTTTTTTTTGAAATTTGGCCGACCCTGAGAACAAGTCTCTGACAGGGCCTGTCGACCCTGAAAGGGTTAAAGGAAGGGTTTGGGATATTGGCAGTTGGAGGGACATCTAAACTGTCATATCTGAGTGCCTCTGCAAAGAGAGTGATTATGTATGAATGATGGTAAAAGTGTTGAATGATTTAAGTTTTTTTTTTCTTTTTGGGTTTTTCTTTCTTTTTGGGTCCCCCTACCTCGGTGGGAAATGGCCGACGTGTTAAAAAAATGATAATTGTACTTACATGTTTTTTATTTTATTTTTATTAACACTCGATGTATGCACAAGGCTTATTCCTCTAAGAAAAAGGAGGAGTAGATGTAAAATAGAAAGAGACAGGCGCTCCCTTTACAGGCGACGGAAAAGAATAACAGAGCGGCTAAAAGAGGTCAATATATCTGAAATGCGCAGGGAGACACTGGTCAGAGAAATAGCAAGCATCGAACTTAAGCTAAAAGAATCCTTTAGGAGTCAGGAATCGCGGGAAGAACTAAAAGCCATAAATGAAATCGAAAGAAACCCAAAGTATTTCTTCTCCTATGCCAAATCAAAATCGAGAACAACGTCCAGTATTGGGCCCCTACTTAAACAAGATGGGTCCTACACAGATGACAGCAAGGAAATGAGTGAGCTACTCAAGTCCCAATATGACTCAGTTTTTAGCAAGCCGCTAACCAGACTGAGAGTCGAAGATCAAAATGAATTTTTTATGAGAGAGCCACAAAATTTGATTAACACAAGCCTATCCGATGTTATCCTGACGCCAAATGACTTCGAACAGGCGATAAATGACATGCCCATGCACTCTGCCCCAGGGCCAGACTCATGGAGCTCTGTGTTCATCAAGAACTGCAAGAAGCCCCTATCACGAGCCTTTTCCATCCTATGGAGAGGGAGCATGGACACGGGGGTCGTCCCTCAGTTACTAAAAACAACAGACATAGCCCCACTCCACAAAGGGGGCAGTAAAGCAACAGCAAAGAACTACAGACCAATAGCACTAACATCCCATATCATAAAAATCTTTGAAAGGGTCCTAAGAAGCAAGATCACCACCCATCTAGAAACCCATCAGTTACACAACCCAGGGCAACATTGGTTTAGAACAGGTCGCTCCTGTCTGTCTCAACTACTGGATCACTACGACAAGGTCCTAAATGCACTAGAAGACAAAAAGAATGCAGATGTAATATATACAGACTTTGCAAAAGCCTTCGACAAGTGTGACCATGGCGTAATAGCGCACAAAATGCGCGCTAAAGGAATAACAGGAAAAGTCGGTCGATGGATCTATAATTTCCTCACTAACAGAACACAGAGAGTAGTCGTCAACAGAGTAAAGTCCGAGGCAGCTACGGTGAAAAGCTCTGTTCCACAAGGCACAGTACTAGCTCCCATCTTGTTCCTCATCCTCATATCCGACATAGACAAGGATGTCAGCCACAGCACCGTGTCTTCCTTTGCAGATGACACCCGAATCTTCATGACAGTGTCTTCCATTGCAGACACTGCAAGGCTCCAGGCGGACATCAACCAAATCTTTCAGTGGGCTGCAGAAAACAATATGAAGTTCAACGATGAGAAATTTCAATTACTCAGATATGGTAAACATGAGGAAATTAAATCTTCATCAGAGTACAAAACAAATTCTGGCCACAAAATAGAGCGAAACACCAACGTCAAAGACCTGGGAGTGATTATGTCGGAGGATCTCACCTTCAAGGACCATAACATTGTATCAATCGCATCTGCTAGAAAAATGACAGGATGGATAATGAGAACCTTCAAAACTAGGGAGGCCAAGCCCATGATGACACTCTTCAGGTCACTTGTTCTATCTAGGCTGGAATATTGCTGCACTCTAACAGCACCTTTCAAGGCAGGTGAAATTGCCGACCTAGAAAATGTACAGAGAACTTTCACGGCGCGCATAACGGAGATAAAACACCTCAATTACTGGGAGCGCTTGAGGTTTCTAAACCTGTATTCCCTGGAACGCAGGAGGGAGAGATACATGATTATATACACCTGGAAAATCCTAGAGGGACTAGTACCGAACTTGCACACGAAAATCACTCACTACGAAAGCAAAAGACTTGGCAGACGATGCACCATCCCCCCAATGAAAAGCAGGGGTGTCACTAGCATGTTAAGAGACCATACAATAAGTGTCAGTATCATGTGGGAGTTCGATACGTGGATTAGGGTAGAAATACTCACGTAGGCTGTTATACGTATAATTACTGTTATGTGGAGAATGCCCGCCAGCCGTACCTATCTCCTTGCTTCCACTCGTAACACTGACTAGCCGTCTGGCCAGTACCCCGTAGTGGGTCTTTTGAATTAGTGTCAGCTCAGCACAAAGACCGTGACTCAAGACGGTTGGTCGTTGAGTCAACGGACAGGTTACTGGTAACTGGTTACTACTACTGAGACTGGTAACTGGTTACTACTGAGAGCTCGGCGACGCTAACGTATGTCGTCTCGACATACAACTAATACAAACTAGAGATGGCAGGTATACGGCTTGGGCTGATTCTATACAATGTCAAAGTACACAACATGAAACATTATAGATACATAAGTAGAACATTGGAATGAAAGCTTACGTAACTGAAACTGTAATGCAATACGAGGTATACTATAGTACAACTTAAAACTCAACAAATGAACAACGAACTCAACATTGAGATTACAAGTGATAAAAAACAAAAATTTTGATCGATCGATCTGTATTCATGTGATCTACGGATTCTGAGGAAGGAATATATACAAAGAAAGAGTGTTTAACAGAAAGGCAGATTCAGTGCACGCAAATCTAGACTGTTAACTCTCAGAATGCGGAGAGAACATGAACACAAAAAAAAAAAATTCTTTAATACTGATAAGTTGATACTGTAATTATTCATCTATACAGGTTATTTACATTTAACCCCAACTCTGCTAGGGTGTGATTGACATATGCAGAATGGGTGTCATCTCTGGGAGGATCAAACTCTGTAGCATTGGCTAACTCATGCTGTATTTGAGGCAAATCTGAATTGGAAGTTACAAATGATACTTGAGGATTTCTCAATACCTGTCGTGTACGTAGGGAATAACGACATTCAGGTTGATCATCTGACTGAGTATCAGAGGAAGAGAGTACAGGATCAGGAGGATTGTCAGAGTCTGTCACATTAGTCTGGGTTGGAACATCATTATCATCACATACTAACTTCATATGATCCAAATGCGATTCTTTATACTGACCAGTACTAATCTCTCTAACCTTATACTTATTTCCAGTGATATGTTCAACTACTCGATAAGGACCAACAAACTTTTGATCAAGCTTTGGCATTGCAGACGTTTTGTTAAAATTAGTCAGCATAACTCTCGAACCTACTTTGATTTTGGATGGCTTTACTCGAGTATTTGCGACTCTTGTAAATTCTGCTGTTGATTTATGAAGTGTTTCACGGATTCTTCTAAAAACACTTTGAGCTAAGCTGGTACGAGTTGCTACGAAATCATCAGGGTTATAATTTGGTTTCGGATTAGAATATAACAACTCATAAGGCAAACGTTTATCTACACCATACAATGCATAATGTGGAGTGTCACCTATAGAAACATTGTAAGCAGAATTTATAGCACACTGCACATCAGGTATAACTTCATCCCAAGTTTCACTATTGGGATTGATAGTGGCTCTCAAGACATCAAGTACTTTCTTATTGGTTCGTTCCGCTAACCCATTGCTGGCAGGATGATGAGGAACAATGGTGGACTTAGTGATCTTGTACAAGGTACACAAATTTTCAAGAATTTCATTACAGAATTCACCTCCATTGTCTGTTACTAGGGACTTAGGAGTGGTATGCCTGCAGATAATGCGTTCTTTAAACGCTTTAGCTACTGTCTCGGCAGTCTTATCTGCAATAGGAACTAACTCGCAATATCTGGTGAAATGGTCTACCATAACACACAGATGTTTGTTACCTTGGAGGGAACATTGGAAATTAGTTAACAAATCTAGCGCAACTCTTTCCCAAGGTTCGCTAGTAGTTGGATACACTTGGATTGGATTAGGACCATTAGCATTGCCTTTATGTTGCATGCAGACATTACATTTCCTAACATACTCAGAAATATCAGTTGCCATACGAGGCCAAAAGTATTTCAATCTGGCTTGTTTTACTGAACGATCCATACCAGGGTGTGCAACACCTGGTACATCGTGAACTAGCTGTAAGGCTACATTCACTAGTGACTGTGGAATTACTAACTGGTATACTCTTCTGCTTGGAGTACCCAGCTCGGCTGTTCGATACAGTAATTCTTGGTTCATGAGAAAGTCACTAATAGGTGCTGGTGGCTTCACAGTCAGAATAAGATCTTCCTGGAGCAGGAATCGAATCACACCAGACCACATGGGATCTGTTCGTTGAGCATTCTTTACATCTTCAGCACTAAATGGAGGGTCTGCAGTTACTATACTAACATGTCGCGATAAGGCATCTGCGACTACATTTGACTTGCCAGGTAAATGCTCAAAGGTGGGATTGAACTCTTGGATAGTCAAGGTCCATCTAGCTAACCTTCCAGTAGGTTGTTTGTTCTGGAATAAGGGTATCAGTGGAGCATGATCTGTCAAGACATGAACAGAGTACTGATAAATAATGTCTCGGAAGTGCTTTAAAGACCATACTATTGCTAAAGCTTCTTGCTCAGTTACTGTATAATTACGTTCAGCCTTTGTAAGGACTCGGCTAGCAAATGCAACTGCGTTGTACTTGCCATCGGTCTTCTGAGCTAGTACGGCACCTATGCCAATTGAACTAGCATCAGTTGTCAGATAGAAAGGCTTAGAAAAATCTGGAAATTTCAAAATTGGAGCAGAAGTTAGCTTTTCTTTTAGAGTTTGGAATGCTCTTTCTTGACGGAAGGTCCAAACAAAAGGAGCATCTTTCTTAAGCAACTCAGTTAGAGGAGCAGCTATGGAAGAAAAATTGGCAATGAAAGCTCTATAAAAACCTGCTAAGCCCACAAAGGATCTTACGGCATCAGCAGTTTTGGGAGTTGGAAAATTTAGTACTGCAGTTACTTTACTTTGGTCAGTCGTAACCCCTCTAGGAGTGACTACATGACCAAGAAACTTAATTTCTGATCTGAAGAATTGACATTTTGACAGTTTGATCTTTAAATTGGCTTCTTCAAGCTTACCAAGTACTACATCAAGTCTTTTCAAGTGTGTATCCACGTCTTTAGACATGACGATTACGTCATCTAAGTACACCATAAGTGCATTACCTATGAGACCTCTAAAGATATTAGTCATGAGCCTTGAGAACGTGATAGGGGAAGATCGTAATCCAAATGCCATTCGGAGGTAGTGATAATGACCTGTAGGAGTGGAGAATGCAGTTAGCTCTTGGCTGTCCTCGTGAAGAGGGACTTGCCAAAACCCTTGTAACAAATCTAGGGTTGAAAAGACTTTGTTATCTCCAATATTACGTAAAAGATCACCCAGTACAGGGAGTGGAAAGCGATCTGGAATGGTTTTTGCGTTTAACTTCCTAAAGTCAATTACTGGACGCCAAGTACCATCCTTCTTAGGTACTAGTATCAATGGTGCATTCCAAGGGGAATTGCTAGGTGCAATAACTCCATCATCAAGCATTTGATTGATCAATTCTTCTGCGACAGCAACTTGTGAATGAGGCATTCTGTACGCAGGTATGTAGATAGGTCTAGTACCAGGTTCAAGTGGAATACGATGGGACAATAAGTTCGTTATACCCATCTTCTCACCTGGTAAGGCAATGGCTTTACGACGTTTGTTCAACAGAGTCAACAAACGCTTGACTTCATCTGGGAAGTCAGTGGGAGCTAAGTCTTTCTCCTCAACTGGTGGAACAGATTGATCCAGTGAGGTGGATGAGGTCTCCCCGGCAGAAATAGCACCGACCCACTGGTCAGGTGACAACTCATCCTCTACCTGAACAGGGTAAGGATAGTGAACAAGGTCAACAAGATTGGTATTTGCTCTAAGGCGAACACTGTGACCAGAAGTGTTGGCCAGGTAGAAATGGATCTTACTATCTCGTACAACATGTAAGGATGGTTCAACAAATAGACCTTTTACTTTGCAGGAATCACTGTCAACTAGGACGTTATCACCATCTGGAACACTAGGAACAACGACAGACACTCTAGTGAGAGCACTAGCCGCAACAGAAACGTCTTTCTGCAGACGGCATGTGACATCAACAAGAGATGGCATTACTAGTTGCAAGTAATTGTTTTCCGACAAGGCGTCCCCTGTGGAGAAACTACTACTCGAACTAGCAGGCATTGCAGGGATAGGTTGAGCACTCAAGGCAATCTGAGCGTCCTCGGACACTTGAGGCATCGGACTATCCTGCAATTCTGAAGGTATAGGTGGAACACTGATGGGAGTGACAGAATTACCAGTGCCTGACCGCTTGGGTACGCTACTGGAGAATGCATTAGCTTGTAAGGACTTAATCCGTACATCATACTCTGCAGCAGTATAACAGATTTCTGATCCAAGCTGGTAACCCCAGAATGGAACGATCAAGTCGTCAATTTGTGCATGCCATCGATAAGGGTCGAGCACAATGCGTAAGTCTCGCATGGAAGCAAATCCCAGTAGAAGGTCACCAGGGAAAGTAATCTGGTCGACAACAAGGAAGGAAACAGTGAAGTCTCTACCTTGGATAGAAAAGGTTAGGGCAGTCGTACCTCGGACACGCAGGTGGGAACCAGATACTCCACTAAGGGAGGACACAGGAGTCGGTTCTACGAGAAGGACATGTCGTAACTTCTTATCCTTAAACAAACTAGACCTAATAATATTGATTTGCGCACCAGAGTCCATGAACAATTGAACGGGCGCATTATAAACAGATGCTTGCACTATAGGGCCTATGGTTGCATTGGAAGTTATGTGCAAACAAAAAGGTGGATTTTCATCAGAAAAGACTTGTTCTACTCCATCCCCAAAATCATCTGTGTCAGAGACATGTGAAGCAACAACCTCAGCAGGGTTGTCATTCTCGAGACTGCTTAAGGCTTCAAAGGAGTTGTGAACGGGGATGGTGTACTCATTATCACCTACTGTCACCATGGGGCGGTTTGACTGGGGCGCTCGAATTCCCCCGACTGGGAAGAACGAGCCTGGTTCTGGTTAGTTTGATAATTGAAAGAATGAGCCTGGTTCTGGTTAGTTTGATAACCACGAGATCTGTTTCCTCGATGGGTTCTGCGGTTGGAACGACCACGGAAAGATCTGGAGTACTGAAGGTTATAGAGAGCATTACACTCAGATGTGTCATGTCCATGTATTCTATGATAATTACAGTAGGGAAGATCTGAGTACTCATCATCAGTACGACGTCTCTTAGGGTAACTATCAGGACAATTAATTGCAATATGGCCACGGAAACCACAGTTGTAACAATTCCGCCGACTATGGTTACTGAATGTACTATGAATACTACGAGGTGTATAACGACTCTGTACACTGGTTCTTGATGATCTCTGAGATGGTTGACGACTACGATTTGTCTCTGTGGCGCAAACAAGAGGTGGTGCAGACTGAGGCATATATGTGACATTACTTTTAATACAAGGGAAAGTACCCTGGGGGCACAAGGAACGTACATGATTTAAGGCTGTAAGTGGTTCCATCGTTACAGTTGGAGGATCAGCCTCATAAGCACACACAGAAGCAGGCGGCATTAGTTCTTTAATTGCTCCAAAAGCTGCTATTTTAGCAATTGATTCTGTAAATGGTTTAGCCTCTTCAGAGAGAAAAGATGATGATTGGACAGCATTGATAAATGATGATAAAAGTTTATCTAATCTAACAGCAAATGCACTCAACGATTCAGTACTCATGGGTGTAGCATTCACTAGTTCCCTAAGAACGACATATGGATCAGCTGTTTTTACTGGGACAAGGAAAGAACGAATCAGTTCCTCATATTGTGACCACCTAGTAAGATTCCTGAAGTCTCGCATATCCAGGAGATCAACAACGTGAACAGCAGCAGGAGATCGATAAAGAGCTTCTTTAGCAAGTCTGATAAGGCTTTCCTCTGAAGGAGGACCTTCAGCTAGGGCACTAGCACGAGAACGAATGGCTGCAAACCATGCTTCAAGACTATGTACATGGCCATTGAATAAAGGTAACGCATCAAGGGAATCACGAGTATAACTATAATATCTCGGTGTCTGAGTCGGTCTGTCAGTCGGTAAGGAACTGTGAGGACTGATGACAGGACCAGCAGTAGTAGCCTGAGAGGTCTGAGTGTCGACATTCACTAAAGTATCACTTGACGGTATGTGAGACATAATGGCAAAGTAACACGAGAACAAATAAAGCAAAAATAATGAACAATAAAAATGATATAAAATTCTAGAATTGAAATGAAAGATATACAACTAATTCTGCAGAATAATACCTAAATACACTGCAAGAGGAATGAAAACTCAATTTAAAGGACTACTGACCAAAATAAAAAAAATTTACATTGAAATATACAAGTAAAAATATTACTGGAGACTGAATTAAATTCAAAATGAGCTGTCTTTACTCTTGCTAATAAAGAAATTAATTAATTAAATTTTAAATCAATGTGAAAGTGTAAAATAAAATTATTAAATTGTTAACTGGGAAATTTAAGTAGTTTCTAAGAATGCATAGACAAAATTAAAATATAATTTACAAAATATCAATAAAAGAAAATAATTCACTGCAGAACAAGTTCAACAAAATAATTCACTTCAGAACAAGTGCAACAAAATAAGGTATAGAAATAATCACTGCAGTAATAAAGTGTCACTGGGAAAACTCAGGTAAAATAATATGAAGATCAAAAAAATAAACTGATTGAACACTTTAACTCTTAATTGTAAATTAGACAAAACAATTTACTCAAACAGAGTAAGGAAAACACTTTACGTTAAAAGTAATTGAAATTGCATCAAGAGTGAATTTGTTCAAGAATATAAAAATATAAAATAAAACACAGGAACAAAACAGGGAATATAACACTTACAGTGGCGGAGCACCCAACAGTATTAATTTATTCTTACAACAAATTCCTGCTGTGACTGATACAACAAAATCTTGCTGTGACTGATACAACAAAATCTTGCTGTGACTGATACGACAAAAATTTGCTGGCAAAAATAATGGTACACAGTCTGCGAAAAATTAGAGGAATGAGACACTGCTGGCATACGAAAAAAAATGACACACAGAAATAAATGGAAAATTTGGTATACTGGGGTGAATATCACTGCATGAAATACAATGACAATACAATAAAAAAAAATTGAATCACTTCACACAGGGTGACTGACTGGTACACTACACAATAATACTTACGACAGACGAATAGCATAAAGAAAAACACAGGATAAAATAATATAAGATAAGTGAAAACACTGAAAAATATTGGAAAAATACTGAGTTAAAGAAATACTGCGTTTACACAGAAAAACACAAGGTTTAGAGTACACAAGCAAATTTACTATAAATGTCTCACACACGCAAATGCAAGAAAAATGTCTCAAGAAATTATCACTGAAGTCGAGAGTAGGAGACGGGCGGTGACTGGTGACGGGGGATGAGTGGTATGGTGTCCCGCGCGGTGATGACGCCTCCTATATTCACTGTTGTCGGAAGAAATGTGCGTTCTAGGCGAACTCACATAACTGGCTTTATCTCGTTGGCACCAGCTACAATCTCTTGACCAATTATGTGAGCCAAAACAGTACTAGGACCCGGTACAAGGGTGCAAACAACCACAAGTAGATGAGTGGATGGCTGGTGGTGGTGGGAGAGTGGTGGGTATGACTCTCGCTGGGGTACTGCCGCGCACCCCGGGTGGTGGGAGAGAGAGTGGTGGGGGGGGACGCTGGGGGTCTGCCGCGCACCCCACTCACCCACGAAGATGGCTAACAACCCACTCTATGCCACAGGAATGGTAAAAAAAACCACTCTTAGCATCCAACAGGGAGCACAGCGATATAGACAATACCTCAGAGGAGCTTGGCTTACTTCTTACTGCGTGGCTTACTTCTCTCTCTCAGCTGGGTTAGAAGCTGGGTTGGCTGACTGGCTTACCCCACGAGAATGGATGACTGGAAGACGTGTAACGATGCACAAAGCACGGAGGAGCAGTTGGATGACAGGAGACAGGCTGGATGATAGGCTGACTGGCGTTCACTTCCACAGTCTGGCTTACTGACTGGCTTAATTGCAAAATCCGGGTCAACCCCTCGGAGATTGAAGCAATTAGCACACAAACTAAGCCAGGAAGCTTGAAACGGCTGCAACAGGCTTGCAGGCAGTAGGTTTGAGGGGAGTAGGCTGCTGGCTGGAGGGTGTGAGGGGAGGGCATTCACCTTTGACCCTGCCGGCTACTCACAACAGTCTTCAAACGCCTTGAATTACCCTTAAAAACGTAAATCCACGCTCCACACCGCTGTACACCATTTATCATGTGGGAGTTCGATACGTGGATTAGGGTAGAAATACTCACGATAATTACTGTTATGTGGAGAATGCCCGCCAGCCGTACCTATCTCCTTGCTTCCACTCGTAACACTGACTAGCCGTCTGGCCAGTACCCCATAGTGGGTCTTTTGAATTAGTGTCAGCTCAGCACAAAGACCGTGACTCAAGACGGTTGGTCGTTGAGTCAACGGACAGGTTACTGGTAACTGGTTACTACTACTGAGACTGGTAACTGGTTACTACTGAGATCAGGGGCCCGAGACTGTTCAACTGCCTCCCAGCACACATAAGGGGGATTACCAACAGACCCCTGGCAGTCTTCAAACTGGCACTGGACAAGCACCTAAAGTCAGTTCCTGATCAGCCGGGCTGTGGCTCGTACGTTGGTTTGCGTGCAGCCAGCAGCAACAGCCTGGTTGATCAGGCGCTGATCCACCAGGAGGCCTGGTCACAGACCGGGCCGCAGGGGCGTTGACCCCCGAAACTCTCTCCAGGTAAACTCCAGGTAAACATCTGCTGTTTCCCACCAAGGCAGGGTGGCCCGAAAAAGAAAAACTTTCATCATCATTCACTCCATCACTGTCTTGCCAGTTATAAGACTGCAACATTAACACCCCTCCTTCAGAGTGCAGACACTGTGCTTCCTATCTCCATGACTCGAGTCCAGCCTTCCAGTTTCCCTGAATCCCTTCATAAATGTCACCTTGTTTACACTCCAACAGCACGTCAAGTACTAAAAACCATTTGTCTCCATTTGCTCCTGTCTAACGCTCATGCGTGCTTCCTGGAAGTCCAAGCCTCTCGCACACCAAACCTCCTTTATCCCCTTCCTCCAACTTTTCCTAGGCTGACCCCTACCCCGCCTTCCCTCCACTACAGATCTGTACTTATGTGTACATGTGCCTAATTAAACTTACGTCTTACAGATCCTTTGGAAACCAAGCTGCAAGACTGGAAGGTGTTCTTCTTTCTTCATATGGACCATGTGGGAAGGTCACAATATCTTCCTGTAACTGTGCAGTTGGCACCATTCAAGGATGTATCTTACAATATTTCACTTGTCCATTGTGTGAATAATGACCACCATTGCTTGGAGTCAACTACACTTACTAATATCCTAATTAGTGACCCTCAAAAGTAAGGTTTCATTTCTCTTGATATTATTTTTTTGTGAAGCTTGGTGTGTTGAGAATATCATAGTATTAAAATCTGTATTATATTTTTTAATACACATATAACGGTGTGCTGTAGCTCAGTTGGTAGCCCACTCAGCTCACACATTAAGGTCCATGGTTCAATCCCCGGTACGAGTGGAAATATTGGATGTGTTTCCTTGAGACACCTGCTGTCCATGTTCACCAAGCAGTAAGTAGGTACCTGGGTGTTAGTCAGCTGGTGTGGGTGGCATCCTGGGGAACGAAATTTACCTAAGTTGTCTGAAATGCTCTGCATAAAACCAGGGGCTTTCTATATAGTACAGTGGACCCCCGCATAACGATTACCTCCGAATGCGACCAATTATGTTAGTGTATTTATGTAAGTGCGTTTGTACGTGTGTGTTTGGGGGTCTGAAATGGACTAATCTACTTCACAATATTCCTTATGGGAATAAATTCGGTCAGTACTGGCACCTGAACATACTTATGGAGTGAAAAAATATCGTTAACCGGGGGTCCACTGTATATCATAGCTACCAGCTATGATCTGTATAAGTTGCATCATGTAACTTGTAGAAATAAAGATTATATTATTATTATTACAGTGGCAATAATTATATGCTTATACAGCCTTTCCTCACTTAACAATAGAGTTCCGTTCCTAAGACCACATTGTTGAATGAATTCACCGCTAAGTGAGGAGCATACTACAATGGTGGTGGGTTTGTGTCAACCATCTTTGATATTGTTTTAATGTCACTTTTGCACCATTTATAACATTTCTTATATATTTTTAAATGTTTATACAGCATTGTACTCTATTTTGTAAAAAAATGGAATAGAGGAAATCAGCTCTAATATACATCATTTAGGTATGCAAACTGGTCAGAGAGCCCGTCATAAGTCCGGTCATCGGTAAACAAGTACGTACCTTGCATAGTGAGGAGAGGCTGTGCTATATAAGGACATTAAAGGTATACAAACAGCAAATTTAGGCATTACAAATAGAACAAACAAGCAAACAACTATTTCTTTAAAGCTGAATTATGACAAGAAGTAATGAAAATTAAAATATATAGTTAACATATTTGTGGTTGAAAGAATTATTTAGGATATTGCAGGGTGATCATTGGGACTTGGTGCATGATACCATAAACTGAATACAGTGGTACCTCGAGTTTTGAACAGCTCCCAACTCGAACAATTATGTAAGTGTATTTTTGTAAGTGCTTCTGCAAGTGTATTTTTGGGGGTCTGAAACAGACTAATCTAATTTACATTATTCCTTATGGGAACAAATTCGGTCAGTATCGGCACTCGAACAGCCTTCTGGAACAAATTAACTCGAGGTACCACTGTACTATAGGATTTAATAAAAAATGTGCTGAGTGGGTTTTTCATGTTGGCATCACACTGCTAAAATAAGTGGTCTGAGAATTAAAGAATTTTTTTTTTTCCCAACAAGTCGGCTGTCTCCCACCGAGGCAGGTAATCCAAAAAGAAAGAAAATCCCCATAAAGAAAATACTTTCATCATCATTCAACACTTTCACCTCACTCACACATAATCACTGTCTTTGCAGAGGTGCCCAGATACGACGGTTTAGAAGCATATATAAAGATTTTTTTTTTTTTTCAACAAGTCGGCCGTCTCCCACCGAGGCAGGGTGACCCAAAAAAAAGAAAGAAAATCCCCAAAAAGAAAATACTTTCATCATCATTCAACACTTTCACCACACTCGCACATTATCACTGTTTTTGCAGAGGTGCTCAGAATACAACAGTCTAGAAGCATACACATATAAAGATACACAACATATCCCTCCAAACTGCCAATATCCCAAACCCCTCCTTTAAAGTGCAGGCATTGTACTTCCCATTTCCAGGACTCAAGTCCGACTATATGAAAATAACCGGTTTCCCTGAATCCCTTCACTAAATATTACCCTGCTCACACTCCAACAGATCGTCAGGTCCCAAGTACCATTCGTATCCATTCACTCCTATCTAACACGCTCACGCACGCTTGCTGGAAGTCCAAGCCCCTTGCCCACAAAACCTCCTTTACCCCCTCTCTCCAACCCTTTCGAGGACGACCCCTACCCCGCCTTCCTTCCCCTATAGATTTATATGCTTTCCATGTCATTCTACTTTGATCCATTCTCTCTAAATGACCAAACCACCTCAACAACCCCTCTTCTGTCCTCTGACTAATACTTTTATTAACTCCACACCTTCTCCTAATTTCCACACTCCGAATTTTCTGCATAATATTTACACCACACATTGCCCTTAAACAGGACATCTCCACTGCCTCCAACCGTCTCCTCGCTGCTGCATTTACCACCCAAGCTTCACACCCATATAAGAGTGTTGGTACTACTATACTTTCATACATTCCCTTCTTTGCCTCCATAGATAACGTTTTTTGACTCCACATATACCTCAACGCACCACTCACCTTTTTTCCCTCATCAATTCTATGATTAACCTCATCCTTCATAAATCCATCCGCCGACATGTCAACTCCCAAGTATCTGAAAACATTCACTTCTTCCATACTCCTCCTCCCCAATTTGATATCCAATTTTTCTTTATCTAAATCATTTGACACCCTCATCACCTTACTCTTTTCTATGTTCACTTTCAACTTTCTACATTTACACACATTCCCAAACTCATCCACTAACCTTTGCAATTTTTCTTTAGAATCTCCCATAAGCACAGTATCATCAGCAAAAAGTAACTGTGTCAATTCCCATTTTGAATTTGATTCCCCATAATTTAATCCCACCCCTCTCCCAAACACCCTAGCATTTACTTCCTTTACAACCCCATCTATAAATATATTAAACAACCATGGTGACATTACACATCCCTGTCTAAGACCTACTTTTACCGGGAAGTAGTCTCCCTCTCTTCTACACACCCTAACCTGAGCCTCACTATCCTCATAAAAACTCTTTACAGCATTTAATAACTTACCACCTATTCCATATACTTGCAACATCTGCCACATTGCTCCTCTATCCACTCTATCATATGCCTTTTCTAAATCCATAAATGCAATAAAAACTTCCCTATCTTTATCTAAATACTGTTCACATATATGCTTCAATGTAAACACCTGATCTACACATCCCCTACCCACTCTGAAACCTCCTTGCTCATCCGCAATCCTACATTCTGTCTTACCTCTAATTCTTTCAATTATAACCCTACCGTACACTTTTCCTGGTATACTCAGTAAGCTTATTCCTCTATAATTTTTACAGTCTCTTTTGTCCCCTTTCCCTTTATATAAAGGGACTATACATGCTCTCCGCCAATCCCTAGGTACCTTCCCCTCTTTCATACATTTATTAAACAAAAGTACCAACCACTCCAACACAATATCCCCCCCTGCTTTTAACATTTCTGTCATGATCCCATCAGTTCCAGCTGCTTTATATATATATAATATATATATATAAATATATATATATATACAGTGGACCCCCGCATAACGATGGCATCACATAGCGATTTTTCCGCATAACGATTACTTTTATCGCAAAATTTTTGCCGCGCATACCGATTAAAAACCCGCATACCGATTTTCGTCCGAGACGCGTCCAATGTACTCAGTGGTCAGTCGTCAGTACTCAGTGGTCAGTCGTCACGTGAGGTCACAGACCCTGAGCTGCCTTGGGGATTAGTGTGGACGGTTACAAAGCATGGCTTGCTTCTGCAGTGTTTTAAAAAATGAGGTTGGAGAGTTGAAGGAGGAGGTCTTGCTTCTCCAGGAGGAGATTAGGAGGCTGAAGGTCCACCTCAATGGGTCTGGGAGAGAGTGTGAGGTGGCTGGAGTTGTGGGGAATGAGGCTTCTAGCAGCGAGGTGCAGTCTGTCTCTCGCTGTGAGGAGGCTGTAGTTGGGGAGGCAGCAATGGCTACCAGCAGTGAGGTGCAGCCCAGCACCTGCTACAAGTGGCGAGTAGTTCACAGTAATGGAAGGCGCATCAGAGTAAGGAAAGTTAAGAGTGAAGATCTGAAGGTAGGAAATCGCTTCTCTGTTCTTCAGGATGAATGTACTTCAGTGGCCAGTGAAGGTAAGGGTACTACTGCCCCTGCTAATGGAGGTAAGCGCATTCTTGTGGTTGGTGACTCTCAGGTAAGATACATTGACCGTGCTTTTTGTAATAGGAATAAGAAGATGAGAGATAGAGTGTGCTTCCCTGGAGCTGGTGTTGGGGACATTGTCAACAGGCTGGATAATATCATGTCAGGTAATGGGAGCAAGCCCATTATCTGTCTCAGTGCTGGTGGAAATGATATTGGGAAGGGTAGGAGAGAAGAGCTGCTAGATAAGTACAGGTCAGCTATAGATTTCATTAAGTCTAAGGGAGGGATCCCAATCATATGTAGCATCTTGCCTAGAAGGGGAGTAGGAAATGAATGGTTGTCTAGGGCAATTGGTGTAAATTGCTGGCTAGACAGATACTGCAAGGAACTTGCAATCCCATTCATTGACAACTGGAACAACTTTTATGGCAAACATGATATGTATGCAAGGGATGGGGTACATCTCTCTGGGGCTGGGGTGGTAGCACTTGCAGACTCGATTGAGAAGGCCATTGGTGAAATGCCTATGATTTTAAACTGATGGAAGATAGAGGTATGGGTGTGTGTGGGAAACAAGCAGGTTGCAACACTTGGGTTGGAAACAGTAAATGTATAAAAGGCATTCAGCATGAAGTTATAAATAAAGACAATAGATCAGGTCAGCAAACAAAGGGGGACAGCAGAGGCCAGCAAGGGACTAGCTCCCTTAAGGTTTACTATACTAATAGCAGGAGTGTAAGAAATAAGATAGATGAGCTAAGATTAATTGCAAGTGCAGGAGACATAGATATTATTGCTATAACAGAGACCTGGCTCAATCTGAAAGATAGAGAGATGCCCTCTGAATGTCACATACAAGGCTATAAATTATTCCACACTGACAGGGTCAACAGGAAAGGTGGTGGAGTAGCGATGTATGTCAGAGACAATTTAAATTGTTGTGTTAGACAAGATATTAAATTAGAAGCGTCAGCCACTGAATCTGTTTGGTTACAGCTTCTCGAGGGCCGAGAAAAACTAATTTTGGGTGTGATTTACAGGGCCCCAAATCTTGATAGGGAGTGCAGTAAACTTCTATGGGACGAAATTCGTAAGGCATCTACATACGAAAATGTTGTGCTAATGGGAGATTTCAACTATAGACAGATTGACTGGAGCAATTTGACAGGAAATTTAGAGTCAGGTGACTTTCTTGATACGATCCAGGATTGTTTTTTAAAACAGTTTGTGACAGAGCCAACTAGGGGAAATAACCTCCTTGACTTGGTTCTTGCCAGTAGGGAAACACTAATTAATAATCTTGAGGTTAATGATGAGCTTGGGGAAAGTGATCACAAATCACTCAGTTTTAATATATCATGGAATTCCCCTAATAATGGCAATCAAGTCTCCGTCCCTGACTTTCGCTTGGCTGATTTCATAGGACTGAAAAATTACTTAGGTGGGCTGAACTGGAATGACCTGACTAAGGGTCAGGTAGGTGGTGATGGTTGCCGATATGATGCTTTCCAGGGCATAGTTCTAGCTGCTCAGTCAAATTATGTTCCAAATAGGGAAATCAGATCAAACAAAAATGATCCTAAATGGTTGAACAATAGATTAAAATATCTGATTGGTCAAAAGAGAGGCATATATAGGCAAATCAAAAGAGGAGAGGGGCAATTGAGAAATCGATATATTCAGTTAAAGAGAGAAATAAAAAAGGGAATTAGAAAAGCAAAAAGAGATTATGAGGTTAAAGTTGCAAGAGAATCGAAGACTAACCCAAAAGGATTCTTTCAGGTATACAGAAGTAAGATCAGGGACAAGATAGGCCCACTCAAAAGTTCCTCGGGTCAGCTCACTGACAGTGATAAGGAAATGTGTAGAATTTTTAACACATACTTCCTCTCAGTTTTTACACAGGAGGATACCAGCGATATTCCAGTAATGATAAATTATGTAGAACAGGACGATAATAAACTGTGTACTATTAGGGTCACAAGTGACATGGTCCTTAGGCAAATAGATAAATTAAAACCTAACAAATCCCCAGGCCCTGATGAACTGTATGCAAGGGTTCTAAAGGAATGTAAAGAGGAGCTTAGCACACCTTTGGCTAATCTTTTCAACATATCACTACAAACTGGCATGGTGCCAGATAAGTGGAAAATGGCAAATGTGATACCTATTTTCAAAACAGGTGACAGGTCCTTAGCTTCGAACTATAGACCAATAAGCCTAACCTCCATAGTGGGAAAATTTATGGAATCAATAATTGCCGAGGCAGTTCGTAGCCACCTTGAAAAGCATAAATTAATCAACGAATCTCAGCATGGTTTTACAAAGGGGCGTTCCTGCCTTACGAATTTATTAACTTTTTTCACTAAGGTATTTGAGGAGGTAGATCATGGTAATGAATATGATATTGTGTATATGGACTTCAGTAAGGCTTTTGACAGGGTCCCACATCAGAGACTATTGAGGAAAATTAAAGCACATGGAATAGGAGGTGAAATTTTTTCCTGGATAGAGGCATGGTTGACAAATAGGCAGCAGAGAGTTTGCATAAATGGGGAGAAATCAGAGTGGGGAAGTGTCACGAGCGGTGTTCCACAGGGGTCAGTGTTGGGCCCCCTGCTGTTCACAATCTACATAAACGACATAGATGAGGGCATAAAGAGCGACATCGGCAAGTTTGCCGATGACACCAAAATAGGCCGTCGAATTCATTCTGACGAGGACATTCGAGCACTCCAGGAAGATTTGAATAGACTGATGCAGTGGTCGGAGAAGTGGCAGATGCAGTTTAATATAGACAAATGCAAAGTTCTAAATGTTGGACAGGACAATAACCATGCCACATATAAACTAAATAATGTAGATCTTAATATTACGGATTGCGAAAAAGATTTAGGAGTTCTGGTTAGCAGTAATCTGAAACCAAGACAACAGTGCATAAGTGTTCGCAATAAAGCTAATAGAATCCTTGGCTTCATATCAAGAAGCATAAATAATAGGAGTCCTCAGGTTGTTCTTCAACTCTATACATCCTTGGTTAGGCCTCATTTAGATTATGCTGCACAGTTTTGGTCACCTTATTACAGAATGGATATAAATTCTCTGGAAAATGTACAAAGGAGGATGACAAAGTTGATCCCATGTATCAGAAACCTTCCCTATGAGGATAGACTAAGGGCCCTGAATCTGCACTCTCTAGAAAGACGTAGAATTAGGGGGGATATGATTGAGGTGTATAAATGGAAGACAGGAATAAATAAAGGGGATGTAAATAGTGTGCTGAAAATATCTAGCCTAGACAGGACTCGCAGCAATGGTTTTAAGTTGGAAAAATTCAGATTCAGGAAGGATATAGGAAAGTACTGGTTTGGTAATAGAGTTGTGGATGAGTGGAACAAACTCCCAAGTACCGTTATAGAGGCCAGAACGTTGTGTAGCTTTAAAAATAGGTTGGATAAATACATGAGTGGATGTGGGTGGGTGTGAGTTAGACCTGATAGCTTGTGCTACCAGGTCGGTTGCCGTGTTCCTCCCTTAAGTCAATGTGACCTGACCTGACTAGGTTGGGTGCATTGGCTTAAGCCGGTAGGAGACTTGGACCTGCCTCGCATGGGCCAGTAAGCCTTCTGCAGTGTTCCTTCGTTCTTATGTTCTTATGTTCTTATGTGCCCTCAGCCAGCCTCACATGTGCCGCCCCGTCCCATTGTTTACCAGCCAGCCTCCGCGGTAACATCCAAGCATACACTCGGAATATTTCGTATTATTACAGTATTTTCGGTGCTGTTTCTGGAAAATAAGTGACCATGGGCCCCAAGAAAGCTTCTAGTGCCAACCCTACACCTCAAAGGGTAAGAATTACTATAGAGATGAAGAAAGAGATAATTGATAAGTATGAAAGTGGAGTGCGTATAGCCGACCTAGTCAAGCTGTACAAGAAACCCCAATCAACCATCGCTACTATTGTGGGCACCAGAAAGACAATCAAGGAAGCTGTTCTTGCCAAAGGTTCAACTGTGTTTTCGAAACAAAGATCGCAAGTGATGGAAGATGTTGAGAGACTCTTATTGGTGTGGATAAATGAAAAACAGATAGCAGGAGATAGCGTCTCTCAAGCGATCATATGTGAAAAGGCTAGGAAGTTGCATGAGGATTTAATTAAAAAAATGCCTGCAACTAGTGATGATGTGAGTGAATTTAAGGCCAGCAAAGGTTGGTTTGAGAGATTTAAGAAGCGTAGTGGCATCCATAGTGTGATAAGGCATGGTGAGGCTGCCAGTTCGGACCACAAAGCGGCTGAAAAATATGTGCAGGAATTCAAGGAGTACATAGAAACTGAAGGACTGAAACCTGAACAAGTGTTTAATTGTGATGAAACAGGCCTGTTCTGGAAGAAAATGCCAAGCAGGACCTACATTACTCAGGAGGAAAAGGCACTCCCAGGACATAAGCCTATGAAAGACAGGCTTACTTTGTTGATGTGTGCCAATGCTACTGGTGATTGCAAAGTGAAGCCTTTATTAGTGTATCACTCTGAAACTCCCAGAGCATTCAGGCAAAAGAATGTCCTCAAGGATAATTTGTGTGTGCTGTGGAGGGCAAACAGTAAGGCATGGGTCACTAGGGAATTTTTCTATAACTGGTTACACCATGCATTTGCCCCCAATGTGAAAAATTACCTAACTGAAAAGAAATTAGAACTTAAGTGCCTCCTGGTGTTAGACAATGCCCCTGGTCATCCTACAGACGTGGCAGAGCGACTTTATGGGGACATGAGCTTCATTAAGGTGAAGTTTTTGCCTCCTAATACCACTCCTCTCCTGCAGCCCATGGACCAGCAGGTTATTTCCAACTTCAAGAAACTGTACACAAAAGCTCTGTTTGAAAGGTGCTTTGTAATGACCTCAGAAACTCAACTGACTCTAAGAGAGTTTTGGAGAGATCACTTTAATATCCTCAATTGTGTAAACCTTATAGGTAAGGCTTGGGAGGAAGTGACAAAGAGGACCTTGAACTCTGCTTGGAAGAAACTGTGGCCAGAATGTGTAGACAAAAGGGATTTTGAAGGGTTTGAGGCTAACCCTGAGAATCCTGTGCCAGTTGAGGAATCCATTGTGGCATTGGGAAAGTCCTTGGGGTTGGAGGTTAGTGGGGAGGATGTGGAAGAGTTGGTGGAGGAGGACAATGAAGAACTAACCACTGATGAGCTGATAGATCAACTTCAAGAGCAAGAGGCCAGACCTGAGGAAACTGGTTCAGAGGAGGGGAGAGAGAAATTGAAGAAGTTGCCTACTACAAAGATAAAGGAAATCTGTGCTAAGTGGCTTGAAGTGCAAACCTTCATGGATGAAAATCACCCTCACACAGCTATTGCAAGCCGTGCTGGTGATTATTACACTGACAATGTTGTGAAACACTTTAGGCAAGTCATAAAGGAACGAGAGGTACAGGCCACTATGGACAGATATGTTGTGCGAAAGAAGTCCAGTGACTCTGAAGCTGGCCCTAGTGGCATTAAAAGAAGAAGGGAAGTAACCCCAGAAAAGGACTTACTACCTCAAGTCCTAATGGAAGGGGATTCCCCTTCTAAACACTAACACACTCTCTCCCCTCCTCCCATCCCATCAATCATCACCAGATCTTCAATAAAAGTAAGTGTCATTTAATTGTGCATGCCTTTTTCAGTTTGTGTGTATTAAAATTAACATTTCATGTGGTAAAAAAAATTTTTTTTCATACTTTTGGGCGTCTTTCACGGATTAATTTTATTTCCATTATTTCTTATGGGGAAAATTCATTCGCATAACGATTATTTCGCATAACGATGAGCCCTCTTGCACGGATTAAAATCGTTAACCGGGGGTCCACTGTATATATATATATATATATATATATATATATATATATATATATATATATATATATATATATATATATATATATATATTATATATATATATATAATATATATATAATATAAATATATATATATATATATATAAATATATATATATATATATATATATATATATATATATATATATATATATATATATATATGTATATTTATATATATATATTATATATATATATATAATATATATATAATATATGATATATACTAAATATATATATATATATATATATATATATACATATATATATATATACATATATATATATACATATATATATTATATATATTATCACACCGGCCGATTCCCACCAAGGCAGGGTGGCCCGAAAAAGAAAAACTTTCACCATCATTCACTCCATCACTGTCTTGCCAGAAGGGTGCTTTACACTACAGTTTTTAAACTGCAACATTAACACCCCTCCTTCAGAGTGCAGGCACTGTACTTCCCATCTCCAGGACTCAAGTCCGGCCTGCCGGTTTCCCTGAATCCCTTCATAAATGTTACTTTGCTCACACTCCAACAGCACGTCAAGTATTAAAAACCATTTGTCTCCATTCACTCCTATCAAACACGCTCACGCATGCCTGCTGGAAGTCCAAGCCCCTCGCACACAAAACCTCCTTTACCCCCTCCCTCCAACCCTTCCTAGGCCGACCCCTACCCCGCCTTCCTTCCCCGACAGACTGATACCCTCTGGAAGTCATTCTGTTTCGCTCCATTCTCTCTACATGTCCGAACCACCGCAACAACCCTTCCTCCGCCCTCTGGACAACAGTTTTGGTAATCCCGCACCTCCTCCTAACTTCCAAACTACGAATTCTCTGCATTATATTCACACCACACATTGCCCTCAGACATGACATCTCCACTGCCTCCAGCCTTCTCCTCGCTGCAACATTCATCACCCACGCTTCACACCCATATAAGAGCGTTGGTAAAACTATACTCTCATACATTCCCCTCTTTGCCTCCAAGGACAAAGTTCTTTGTCTCCACAGACTCCTAAGTGCACCACTCACTCTTTTTCCCTCATCAATTCTATGATTCACCTCATCTTTCATAGACCCATCCGCTGACACGTCCACTCCCAAATATCTGAATACGTTCACCTCCTCCATACTCTCTCCCTCCAATCTGATATTCAATCTTTCATCACCTAATCTTTTTGTTATCCTCATAACCTTACTCTTTCCTGTATTCACCTTTAATTTCCTTCTTTTGCACACCCTACCAAATTCATCCACCAATCTCTGCAACTTCTCTTCAGAATCTCCCAAGAGCACAGTGTCATCAGCAAAGAGCAGCTGTGACAACTCCCACTTTGTGTGTGATTCTTTATCTTTTAACTCCACGCCTCTTGCCAAGACCCTCGCATTTACTTCTCTTACAACCCCATCTATAAATATATAACATAACATATCCCTCCAAACTGCCAATATCCCAAACCCCTCCTTTAAAGTGCAGGCATTGTACTTCCCATTTCCAGTACTCAAAGTCCAGTTGTATAAAAATAACAGGTTTCCCCTGAATCCCTTCACAAAATATTACCCTGCTCACACTCCAACAGCTCGTCAGGTCCCATAAACCATTCGTCTCCATTCACGCCTGTCTAACACACTCACACATGCTTGCTGGAAGTCCAAGCCCCTCGCCCACACAACCTCCTTTACCCCCTCCCTCCAACCTTTTCGAGGATGACCCCTACCCCGCCTTCCTTCCAAGTCATTCTACTTGACCCATTCTCTCTAAATTACCAGACCACCTCAACAACCCCTCTTCAGCCCTCTGACTGATACTTTTAGTAACTCCACACCTCCTCCTAATTGATGAATTTTTATTCTTTCTATATTAGTTGTTTAAACTATTTTGGTGTTTAACATTACTGTTTGTCTTGATATTATAGGTCAGCAGATTGTGAAGGTGATCAGTGTATAGTATATTTACTGTTATGGGCCAACCCTGGTAGATATGCTGTTACTGCACAAATTGTCTCACAAGAATGTCCTAACAATGGCTGCTTCACATCTATTTCTCCAACTTTCAGTAAGTTTATGATTGGTTTTGTTGGAATCTTGTATTTATTTCTGAATAACAAAAAAGCACAATACCATAACTGGAACAACACACAAATAACCCGCACATAGGAGAGAGAAGCTTGCGATAGCATTTCTGTCTGACTTGAACTTTGTAAATGGTCCAAGTTGGACTGAACTGTCATCATTAGCTTCGCTCTCCTATATGCGGGTTATTTGTGTGTTGTTCCAGTTATTTTTGTATTATCTCTGAAACTCTGTAGTAACAATTATAACCACTTTGTTTGCTACATTGTAGTAACATATTTTTTCACACAATAAGTGTACATTGACAATGTCTTGACTTCTTTCTTCTTTCAACACACCGGCCATATCCCACTGAGGCAGGGTTGCCCAAAAGGAAAAACAAAAGTTTCTCCTTTTACATTTAGTAATATATACAGGAGAAGGGGTTACTAGCCCCTTGCTCCCGGCATTTTAGTCGCCTCTTACAACATGCATGGCTTACGGAGGAAGAATTCTGTTCCACTTCCCCATGGAGGTAAGAGGAAATAAACAAGAACAAGAACTTGAAAGAAAATAGAAGAAAACCCAGAGGGGTGTGTATATATATGCTTGTATATATGTATATATATATGTATATATGTATATGTATGTATGTATATATATGTTGTGGAGGGTAGTAGGTAAATTTGGGGTGCAAGGGGGAAATGAAAATGGGGAGCATTTAATTGAGCTATGTGTAGAAAGAGGTTTAGTAATAAGTAATACATATTTTATGAAGAAGAGGATAAATAAATATACAAGGTATGATATAGCACGTAATGAAAGTAGTTTGTTAGATTATGTATTGGTGGATAAAAGGTTGATGGGTAGGCTCCAGGATGTACACGTTTATAGAGGGGCAACTGACATATCGGATCATTATTTAGTTGTAGCTACAGTTAGAGTAAGAGGTAGATGGGAAAAGAGGAAAATGGCAACAATAAGTAAGAGGGAGGTGAGAGTGTATAAACTAAGGGAGGAGGAAGTTTGGGTGAGATATAAGCAACTATTGGCAGAAAGGTGGGCTGGTGCAAGTATGAGCAGTGGGGGGTTGAAGAATGTTGGAATAGTTTTAAAAATGCAGTATTAGAATGTGGGGCAGAAGTTTGTGGTTATAGGAGGGTGGGGGCAGGAGGAAAGAGGAGTGATTGGTGGAATGATGAAGTAAAGGTTGTGATAAAAGAGAAAAAGTTAGCTTATGAGAGGTTTTTACAAAGCAGAAGTGTTATAAGAAGAGTAGAGTATCTGGAGAGTAAAAGAAAGGTGAAGAGAGTGGTGAGAGATTGCAAAAGGAGAGCAGATAATAGAGTGGGAGAGGCACTGTCAAGAAATTTTAATGAAAATAAGAAAAAATTTTGGAGTGAGTTAAACAAGTTAAGAAAGCCTAGCGAACAAATGGATTTGTCAGTTAAAAACAGAGTAGGGGAGTTAGTAGATGGGAAGATGGAGGTTTTGGGTAGATGGTGAGAATATTTGAGGAACTTTTAAATGTCGACGAAGAAAGGGAGGCGGTAATTTCATGCCCAGGACAGGGAGGTGTACCATCTTTTAGGAGTGAAGAAGAACAGGATGTGAGTGTGAGGGAGGTGCGTGAGGCATTACATAGAATGAAAGGGGGTAAAGCAGCTGGAACTGACAGGATCATGACAGAAATGTTAAAAGCAGGGGAGGATAGTGTGTTGGAGTGGTTGGTATTTTTGTTTAATAAATGTATGAAAGAGAGGAAGGTACCTAGAGATTGGCAGAGAGCATGTATAGTCCCTTTATATAAAAGGAAGGGGGACAAAAGAGATTGTAAATATTATAGAGGAATAAATTTACTGAGTATACCAGGAAAAGTGTACAGTAGGGTTATAATTGAAAGAATTAGAGGTAAGACAGAATGTAGGATTGCGGATGAGCAAGGAAGTTTTAGAGTGGGTAGGGGATGTGTAGATCAAGTGTTTACATTGAAGCATGTATGTGAACAGTATTTAGATAGAGGTAGGGAAGTTTTCATTGCATTTATGGATTTAGAAAAGGCATATAGGTAGTAGGTAGTATAGGTAGTAGGTTGGTAGACAGCAACCACCCAGGGAAGTACTACCGTCCTGCCAGATGACTGTGAAACAAAAACCTGTAACTGTTTTGCATGATGGTAGGATTGCTGGTTTCTTTTTCTGTCTCATAAACACGCTAAGATAACAGGGATATCTTGCTACTCCTACTTACACTTTGGTCACACTTCACAGACACGCACATGCATATATATATATACATACATCTAGGTTTTTCTCCTTTTTCTAAATAGCTCTTGTTCTTTTTTATTTCTTCTATTGTCCATGGGGAAGTGGAAAAGAATCTTTCCTCCGTAAGCCATGCGTGTCGTATGAGGCGACTAAAATGCCGGGAGCAATGGGCTAGTAACCCCTTCTCCTGTATACAATTACTAAAAAAGAGAAGAAGAAAAACTTTATAAAACTGGGTTGCTTAAATGTGCGTGGATGTAGTGCGGATGACAAGAAACAGATGATTGCTGATGTTATGAATGAAAAGAAGTTGGATGTCCTGGCCCTAAGCGAAACAAAGCTGAAGGGGGTAGGAGAGTTTCAGTGGGGGGAAATAAATGGGATTAAATCTGGAGTATCTGAGAGAGTTAGAGCAAAGGAAGGGGTAGCAGTAATGTTAAATGATCAGTTATGGAAGGAGAAAAGAGAATATGAATGTGTAAATTCAAGAATTATGTGGATTAAAGTAAAGGTTGGATGCGAGAAGTGGGTCATAATAAGCGTGTATGCACCTGGAGAAGAGAGGAATGCAGAGGAGAGAGAGAGATTTTGGGAGATGTTAAGTGAATGTATAGGAGCCTTTGAACCAAGTGAGAGAGTAATTGTGGTAGGGGACTTGAATGCTAAAGTAGGAGAAACTTTTAGAGAGGGTGTGGTAGGTAAGTTTGGGGTGCCAGGTGTAAATGATAATGGGAGCCCTTTGATTGAACTTTGTATAGAAAGGGGTTTAGTTATAGGTAATACATATTTTAAGAAAAAGAGGATAAATAAGTATACACGATATGATGTAGGGCGAAATGACAGTAGTTTGTTGGATTATGTATTGGTAGATAAAAGACTGTTGAGTAGACTTCAGGATGTACATGTTTATAGAGGGGCCACAGATATATCAGATCACTTTCTAGTTGTAGCTACACTGAGAGTAAAAGGTAGATGGGATACAAGGAGAATAGAAGCATCAGGGAAGAGAGAGGTGAAGGTTTATAAACTAAAAGAGGAGGCAGTTAGGGTAAGATATAAACAGCTATTGGAGGATAGATGGGCTAATGAGAGCATAGGCAATGGGGTCGAAGAGGTATGGGGTAGGTTTAAAAATGTAGTGTTAGAGTGTTCAGCAGAAGTTTGTGGTTACAGGAAAGTGGGTGCAGGAGGGAAGAGGAGCGATTGGTGGAATGATGATGTAAAGAGAGTAGTAAGGGAGAAAAAGTTAGCATATGAGAAGTTTTTACAAAGTAGAAGTGATGCAAGGAGGGAAGAGTATATGGAGAAAAAGAGAGAAGTTAAGAGAGTGGTGAAGCAATGTAAAAAGAGAGCAAATGAGAGAGTGGGTGAGATGTTATCAACAAATTTTGTTGAAAATAAGAAAAAGTTTTGGAGTGAGATTAACAAGTTAAGAAAGCCTAGAGAACAAATGGATTTGTCAGTTAAAAATAGGAGAGGAGAGTTATTAAATGGAGAGGTAGAGGTATTGGGAAGATGGAAGGAATATTTTGAGGAATTGTTAAATGTTGATGAAGATAGGGAAGCTGTGATTTCGTGTATAGGGCAAGGAGGAATAACATCTTGTAGGAGTGAGGAAGAGCCAGTTGTGAGTGTGGGGGAAGTTCGTGAGGCAGTAGGTAAAATGAAAGGGGGTAAGGCAGCCGGGATTGATGGGATAAAGGTAGAAATGTTAAAAGCAGGTGGGGATATAGTTTTGGAGTGGTTGGTGCAATTATTTAATAAATGTATGGAAGAGGGTAAGGTACCTAGGGATTGGCAGAGAGCATGCATAGTTCCTTTGTATAAAGGCAAAGGGGATAAAAGAGAGTGCAAAAATTATAGGGGGATAAGTCTGTTGAGTGTACCTGGTAAAGTGTATGGTAGAGTTATAATTGAAAGAATTAAGAGTAAGACGGAGAATAGGATAGCAGATGAACAAGGAGGCTTTAGGAAAGGTAGGGGGTGTGTGGACCAGGTGTTTACAGTGAAACATATAAGTGAACAGTATTTAGATAAGGCTAAAGAGGTCTTTGTGGCATTTATGGATTTGGAAAAGGCGTATGACAGGGTGGATAGGGGGGCAATGTGGCAGATGTTGCAAGTGTATGGTGTAGGAGGTAGGTTACTGAAAGCAGTGAAGAGTTTTTACGAGGATAGTGAGGCTCAAGTTAGAGTATGTAGGAAAGAGGGAAATTTTTTCCCAGTAAAAGTAGGCCTTAGACAAGGATGTGTGATGTCACCGTGGTTGTTTAATATATTTATAGATGGGGTTGTAAGAGAAGTAAATGCGAGGGTCTTGGCAAGAGGCGTGGAGTTAAAAGATAAAGAATCACACACAAAGTGGGAGTTGTCACAGCTGCTCTTTGCCGATGACACTGTGCTCTTGGGAGATTCTGAAGAGAAGTTGCAGAGATTGGTGGATGAATTTGGTAGGGTGTGCAAAAGAAGAAAATTAAAGGTGAATACAGGAAAGAGTAAGGTTATGAGGATAACAAAAAGATTAGGTGATGAAAGATTGAATATCAGATTGGAGGGAGAGAGTATGGAGGAGGTGAACGTATTCAGATATTTGGGAGTGGACGTGTCAGCGGATGGGTCTATGAAAGATGAGGTGAATCATAGAATTGATGAGGGAAAAAGAGTGAGTGGTGCACTTAGGAGTCTGTGGAGACAAAGAACTTTGTCCTTGGAGGCAAAGAGGGGAATGTATGAGAGTATAGTTTTACCAACGCTCTTATATGGGTGTGAAGCGTGGGTGATGAATGTTGCAGCGAGGAGAAGGCTGGAGGCAGTGGAGATGTCATGTCTGAGGGCAATGTGTGGTGTGAATATAATGCAGAGAATTCGTAGTTTGGAAGTTAGGAGGAGGTGCGGGATTACCAAAACTGTTGTCCAGAGGGCTGAGGAAGGGTTGTTGAGGTGGTTCGGACATGTAGAGAGAATGGAGCGAAACAGAATGACTTCAAGAGTGTATCAGTCTGTAGTGGAAGGAAGGCGGGGTAGGGGTCGGCCTAGGAAGGGTTGGAGGGAGGGGGTAAAGGAGGTTTTGTGTGCGAGGGGCTTGGACTTCCAGCAGGCATGCGTGAGCGTGTTTGATAGGAGTGAATGGAGACAAATGGTTTTTAATACTTGACGTGCTGTTGGAGTGTGAGCAAAGTAACATTTATGAAGGGATTCAGGGAAACCGGCAGGCCGGACTTGAGTCCTGGAGATGGGAAGTACAGTGCCTGCACTCTGAAGGAGGGGTGTTAATGTTGCAGTTTAAAAACTGTAGTGTAAAGCACCCTTCTGGCAAGACAGTGATGGAGTGAATGATGGTGAAAGTTTTTCTTTTTCGGGCCACCCTGCCTTGGTGGGAATCGGCCGGTATGATAATAATAATAAAAAAAAATATAGGGGAGCAATGTGGCAGATGTTGCAAGTATATGGAATAGGTGGTAAGTTACTAAATGCTGTAAAGAGCATTTATGAGGATAGTGAGGCTCAGGTTAGGGTGTGTAGAAGAGAGGGAGAGTACTTCCCAGTAAAAGTAGGTCTTAGACAGGGATGTGTAATGTCACCATGGTTGATTAATATATTTATAGATGGGGTTGTAAAAGAAGTAAATGCTAGGGTGTTCGGGAGAGGGGTGGGATTAAATTATGGGGAATCAAATACAAAATGGGAAGTGACACAGTTGCTTTTTGCTGATGATACTGTGCTTATGGGAGATTCTAAAGAAAAATTGTAAAGGTTAGTGGATGAGTTTGAGAATGTGTGTAAAGGTAGAAAGTTGAAAGTGAACATAGAAAAGAGTAAGGTGATGAGGGTATCAAATGATTTAGATGAAGAAAAATTGGATATCAAATTGGGGAGGAGGAGTATGGAAGAAGTGAATGTTTTCAGATACAGTGGACCCCCGGTTTACGATCACCTCCCAATGCTACCAATTATGTAAGTATATTTATGTAGGTGCATTTGTACGTGTATGTTTGGGGGTCTGAAATGGACTAATCTAATTCACAATATTCCTTATGGGAACAGATTCGTTCAGTACTGGCACCTGAACATACTTCTGGAATGAAATAATATCGTAACCCGGGGGTCCACTGTACTTGGGAGTTAACGTGTCGGCGGATGGATTTATGAAGGATGAGGTTAATCATAGAATTGATAAGGGAAAAAAGGTGAGTGGTGCGTTGAGGTATATGTGGAGACAAAAAACATTATCTATGGAGGCAAAGAAGGGAATGTATGAAAGTATAGTAGTACCAACACTCTTATATGGGTGTGAAGCTTGGGTTGTGAATGCAGCAGCGAGGAGGCAGTGGAGATGTCCTGTCTAAGTGCAATGTGTGGTGTAAATATTATGCAGAAAATTCAGAGTGTGGAAATTAGGAGAAGGTGTGGAGTTAATAAAAGTATTAGTCAGAGGGCTGAAGAGGGGTTGTTGAGGTGGTTTGGTCATTTAGAGAGAATGGATCAAAGTAGAATGACATGGAGAGCATTTAAATCTAGGGATAGGAAGGCGGGGTAGGGGTCGTCCTCGAAAAGGTTGGAAGGAAGGGGTAAGGGAGGTTTTGTGGGCGAGGGGCTTGGACTTCCAGCAGGCGTGCGTGAACGTGTTAGATAGGAGTAAATGGAGACGAATGGTATTTGGGACCTGACGATCTGTTGGAGTGTGAGCAGGGTAATATTTAGTGAAGGGATTCAGGGAAACCGGTTATTTTCATATAGCCAGACTTGAGTCCTGGAAATGGGAAGTACAATGCCTGCACTCTAAAGGTGGGGTTCGGGATATTGACAGTTTGGAGGGATATGTTGTGTATCTTTATATGTATATGCTTCTAAGCTGTTGTGTTCTGAGCACCTCTGCAAAAACAGTGATTATGTGTGAGTGAGGTGAAAGAGTTGAATGATGATGAAAGTATTTTCTTTTTGGGGATTTTCTTTCTTTTTGGGTCACCCTGCCTCGGTGGGAGACAGCCGACTTGTTAAAAAAAAAAAGAAAAAAAAAACTTGTATGTGTAGTGTGACCTAAGTGTAAGTAGAAGTAGCAAGATGTACTTGAAATCTTGCATGTTTATGAGACAGATAAAAGACACCAGCAATCCTACCACCATGTAAAACAATTACAGGCTTTCGTTTTACACTCACTTGGCAGGACTGTAGTACCTCCCTTGGCGGCTGCTGTCTACCAACCTACTACCTAGGATTGTCTTGACACCTACATATATACATTACACAGGAATAACAGAGAAAAATAGTAGACAGGAGCAAGTCAGAACTAAATTTGCTCTTCAAGTAGCTGAAAAACTAATAACGTTGTATTGTTGCAGGTGTAGAGCCGAGCCAAGTGGGAATCTGGATAACTGTTGCATTTGCTTTTGGTCTGATTTTTGTACTTACCTTCGCTCTCACACTTCACCGTCGCATTAGGCAGAATAAAAGTAAGTACGCCACATAAATCTGTTCGTCATAGTCCAGTACCTGGACTATGAGGAACAGTTAGTGTATCTGGCACTTGTAAGAATCCATCCAGCTTCTTCTTAACAACTTAACCTTTGTTCTGGCACTATAAGTGTAATACCATAGTTATATAAATTAGATTAATTTATAATTAATTAAATTTGAGAAGAATTTCAGCTATGACATGTCCTTGACATCTCATCTGCATCATAATGGGATGGATATAATGTTGGATGTGATCGTGAGGTGATATCTCAGCCTTGTAAGCCTTTTGCTGTTCTCTTATTTTTACAGCTCATTGATAATGTGAAAAATCATGAAAGCACTTGGAATTTCACTATTTTTTCACAGTGGTTGTTTTGCATATTTATGTGTATTGTAGTAGTAACAGGACTAAGTGTTGCATTGACCAGTAAAGAGAAGGAGTATTTAACCCTTAAACGGTCCAAACGTATATATACGTTTTTTCAACATCTGAAAATATGTAAAAAAATGTAGATCTTCTTTTTTGTTTTACGTTTAAATTCTTCTTTCTTCTTTCAACACACCGGCCGTATCCCACCGAGGCGGGGTTGCCCAAAAGGAAAAACGAAAGTTTCTCCTTTTACATTTAGTAATATATACAGGAGAAGAGGTTACTAGCCCCTTGCTCCCTTACGTTTAAATACATGTAAAAAAACTTTTATCTACTTTTTTTTTGTTGGAGGGAGGGGGTAAAGGAGGTTTTGTGTGCGAGGGGCTTGGACTTTCAGCAGGCATGCGTGAGCGTGTTTGATAGGAGTGAATGGAGACAAATGGTTTTTAATACTTGACGTGCTGTTGGAGTGTGAGCAAAGTAACATTTATGAAGGGATTCAGGGAAACCGGCAGGCCGGACTTGAGTCCTGGAGATGGGAAGTACAGTGCCTGCACTCTGAAGGAGGGGTGTTAATGTTGCAGTTTAAAAACTGTAGTGTAAAGCACCCTTCTGGCAAGACAGTGATGGAGTGAATGATGGTGAAAGTTTTTCTTTTTCGGGCCACCCTGCCTTGGTGGGAATCGGCCGGTGTGATAATAATAAAAAATAATGTAAAAGAAAAGTAAATCTACTTTTGGAGCACTACGAATTTGAACGTCGATCTGTTTGGACCGTTTAAGGGTTAAACGTATGTACTAGATCAATGAACAATGAAAATCTCTGCCAAATTATCCAATTTTCCGCTAATAAATATTATCTAGCATGAACCAAGATTAACCTCCACTGCCACCAACACCACAAAAGCTTTACTCAATGAACAAATTACAAAAAGAGTAATAAAAGTTAATTTCACTTTCCAAGATGTTATATTAGTTTATTTAGTATGTGTACGGAAAAGTCCACAAATCTGCAAAACATTTCAGCTGGTAAACATCAGGAAAGTAAAACCAGACGTGACTCTAGAATGTATATTCTCATCTCGGCAATTTTATAGTTGTGCCATATGTCATGGCTGCTTCAGCTGCAATAAAGTGGCTATGTGACATAGCATAATGATTCCAGTTCCTTACATGATGGCATAAAGTCGGAAACTACAGCAGGCCTACTGGCCCATACTAGGCAAGTTCTCAAATCTAAACCCACTAACAAAAACATTCGCCCAACCCATTTTCAGTGCTACCTAAGGAATAAGCTTTGATAACCCTATTAACTAATGTGCAAGTCTTTTCTTAAATAGTGGTTTTCTTTGTCATGTATTAAATATTTCAGTATAAGAAATAATGTAGGATAAATATTTTCAACAGATCTGTTGCTTGGCTTGAAGGAGAAGCAGCCCACAGTACTGTTAATATATCTGGCTGAAAATCAACGCTGCTGGGATTTAGTCAATATGCTAGCAGTTTTCCTGAACGAAGTTTGTTATGTTTACCCATATGTCATAGACAATGATGTGGGCAGTCAGGTGAGAAATTCCTTTTTGTGTAACAATGCGCATAAAAAATTTTCTGCAATAATTGAGGTCAAGTTGATTTTTTTTATTAAAGGAATTATAATTTACTGGGAGCACAGTACTAAGCCAGAGTCTGTTTTGTCCAGAATTAATGCTAAAGCAAAGACTTTAGATTTTAGGCTTATAAAATGTTTGGAATTACTACATGTTCAAAGGAGGAAGGGGTGTTAATGTTACAGTTTTATAACGGTAGTGTAAGCTCGCCTGTTGCAAAACAGTGTTGCAGTAAATGATGATGAAATTTTTTCTTTTTCAGGCCACCCTGCTTTGGTGGGAAATGTGTTAATAAAAAAACACTTTCGTTTTTCCTCTTTAGGTCACCCTGCCTTGGTGGGAGACAGCTGGTGCATTGAAAACATATAATGTTTGGATTATGCATAAAATAATAGTATATAACACTGCACAGAACTATAGCTAGTAAACATTAATGTTATACATAAGGACATAATGGTAATTTTTTCACACTGGCTGTCTCCGACTGTGGCAGGGTGACCCGAAAAAGAAGAAAAAAAACTCTTTTTACATTTAGTAATTTATACAGGAGAACAGGTTACTAGCCCCTTATAATGCTAATTACATGTATTAAATCTAATAATGAAGCTTAAACTGTGCCAGTAACAAAGATGCCAATATTACTGTAATGATTAAATAATTTGATGAAATTTGGTTTGGGTTTAATAATAAAAGTGTTATTACATTATTGAATTTTATGAATAAAATATGTATACAATACCTTGACATTAATATGGTAGATTTATAGTTCAGGCCGGACTTGATTCCTGGAGATGGGAAGTACAGTGCCGGCACTCTGAAGGAGGGGTGTTAGTGTTGCAGTTTTATAACTAGTGTAAGTGCACCTCTGGCAAGACAGTGATGGAATGAATGATGATAGTTTTTCTTTTTTGGACCACCCTACCTTGGTGGGAAACAGCCAGTGTGTTAATAAAATAATAAAATATTTTATAGTTCATTTGGAAATGAGGGAGAGGAGGAAGGGTAAGAATATTAATGGTGTTTTCAGTTGAAATTTAAAATATGTACTAGTATATTATTAGTACTGTAATGATATAAATTTCTTGTATAAAAATCAAAGATTTTCTCTGATATAACTGATATGACTTCTTATTTAAAGATTACAGATTTAATTGGTTGATATACGTGTAATCTGAAACCAAGACAACAGTGCATAAGTGTTCGCAATAAAGCTAATAGAATCCTTGGCTTCATATCAAGAAGCATAAATAATAGGAGTCCTCAGGTTGTTCTTCAACTCTATACATCCTTGGTTAGGCCTCATTTAGATTATGCTGCACAGTTTTGGTCACCTTATTACAGAATGGATATAAATTCTCTGGAAAATGTACAAAGGAGGATGACAAAGTTGATCCCATGTATCAGAAACCTTCCCTATGAGGATAGACTAAGGGCCCTGAATCTGCACTCTCTAGAAAGACGTAGAATTAGGGGGGATATGATTGAGGTGTATAAATGGAAGACAGGAATAAATAAAGGGGATGTAAATAGTGTGCTGAAAATATCTAGCCTAGACAGGACTCGCAGCAATGGTTTTAAGTTGGAAAAATTCAGATTCAGGAAGGATATAGGGAAGTACTGGTTTGGTAATAGAGTTGTGGATGAGTGGAACAAACTCCCAAGTACCGTTATAGAGGCCAGAACGTTGTGTAGCTTTAAAAATAGGTTGGATAAATACATGAGTGGATGTGGGTGGGTGTGAGTTAGACCTGATAGCTTGTGCTACCAGGTCGGTTGCCGTGTTCCTCCCTTAAGTCAATGTGACCTGACCTGACTAGGTTGGGTGCATTGGCTTAAGCCGGTAGGAGACTTGGACCTGCCTCGCATGGGCCAGTAGGCCTTCTGCAGTGTTCCTTCGTTCTTATGTTCTTATGTTCTTATATCAATCCCAGTTCCCACACAGCCAAAGATCTGTGTAAAAATTTTTTTAACACATCAGTCATCTCCCACTGAGGTAGGGTGACTCAAAAGAAGAAACACTTTCACCATCATTTACTCTATCACTGTCTTGCCAGAGATGCACCAATACCACAGTTTGGACGCCCCTGCAAACTGCGGATATCCCCACCCCTCCTTCAGAGTGTAGACACTGTGCTTCCCAGCTCCAGGGCTCAAGTCCAGCTAACCAGTTTACCCTAAATACCTTCACAAAATGTTACCTTGCTTACACTCCAACACTTCATCATATTAATTCTTTTTTTTTTTCAACAAGTTGGCCGTCTCCCACCGAGGCAGAGTGACCAAAAAAAGAAAGAAAATCCCCAAAAGAAAATGCTTTCATCATCATTCAACACTTTCACCTCACTCACACATAATCACTGTTTTTGCAGAGGTGCTCAGAATACAACAGTTTAGAAGCATATACGTATAAAGATACACAACATATCCCTCCAAACTGCCAATATCCCAAACCCCACCTTTAAAGTGCAGGCATTGTACTTCCCATTTCCAGGACTCAAGTCTGGCTATATAAAAATAACCAGTTTCCCTGAATCCCTTCACTAAATATTACCCTGCTCATTCCCAAATACCATTCGTATCCATTCACTCCTATCTAACACACTCATGCACGCTTGCTGGAAGTCCAAGCCCCTCTCCCACAAAACCTCCTTTACCCCCTCCCTCCAACCTTTTCGAGGACGACCCCTACCTTGACTTCCTTCCTCTACAGATTTGTACGCTCTCCAAGTCATTTTACTTTGATCCATTCTCTCTAAATGACCAAACCACTTCAACAACCCCTCTTCAGCCCTCTGACTAATACTTTTATTAACTCCACACCTTCTCCTAATTTCCATACTCCAGATTTTCTGCATAATATTCACACCACACATTGTTAGCATTAAAAACTATTTTATTATTAATACACTTGAGTAATGACAGTCTTGTTAACAGGATCCCAACTTCTGGACAAGCGAACGCATGAACCAAGTTGATCGCTTGGTGTTTCTTGTGCCGGGTGACCCAGACAGTGAGAGTGTCACTCCCATCAGGGACCACTGGACATATGCTCTTAAGTACTTCACTGGACATTACTTTGCTACACACCAAGTCACAGACAAGGTTGCCACTGTCATCTTTCCCTTCAGTGCAGATGTGCCTAGTCAGGTTAGTGAAGGCTATACAGTGGACCCCCGGTTTACGATATTATTTCTTTCCAGAAGTATGTTCAGATGCCAGTATTGAACGAACTTGTTCCCATAAAGAATATTGTGAATTAGATTAGTCCATTTCAGACCCCCAAACATACACATACATACGCACTTACATAAATACACTTAAATAATTGGTCGCATTGGGAGGTGATCGTAAAGCGGCGGTCCACTGTATTACATACACAGTAATGCAGAATTTTGTATTTCTGATACTGAGAAACATTTTGCAACTGACATTGAGAAACATTTTGTAATTTTTTAACTTTGATGTGACTCAGTTTTCTGTCATGGGAAATTATATTAGAAAATGAGTTAGGGAGACAGATGAGATACACATTCAAACAGACTGCCAATAACAATTTTGAATTAATTATTGTTTGTCAGACTACTGTTCAGTAAATTAGCTGAAAATTCCCAGGAACTCTTGTCTACAATAAATTTTTTTTTTTTTACTCGCCGGCTGTCTTCCACCATGGCAGGGTGATCTAACAAGAAAAATTAATGTTTTTCTTTTTGCATGTAGTAATTTATACAGGAGAATGGGTTAGTAGCTCTTTGTGCACTCTATATATTTTGACATTATACACAGCCTAATATTTTCAGATTGCTAATGTGCAGCGCTTCAAGCTGGTGAAAGATATGGATTTACTGGTAACTTGGATACATCGTGGAACCTGGCTGGATTGTAAGTTCCTGTGGGAGCCACAGATCAAGTCACCATGCCAGAAGGAGGTCACTTACACATTGTCAGACATTACCAAGACTGTTAATAATGTTGTGATAGAAAAGCTTTATTGTATTTATAAAATGAAGAGGAACCTAAATGAAAAAAATGCAACTAATGACTTAGTTGAAAAGTTGTATGCCTCACAGACTGCTTCAACTGTACATGATAAGTGCAGTGAGAGACAAAACTCTTACACTGCAAGTGAAGTTGCTTGTGATTCAAGTGTGGAAGTGTTTGATCCAGAAGTGCCAAACATAGAGCAGTTGTCTTTGCTGGGAGAGAAAACCAATAGATCACCTGATGAGCAGTCATCAAATGAATCCTCTGATGAACCAGATGACAGTATCTTTCTCTGAATCTTCAACCTTCAAGATGTCTTCTTGCTCATGAATAATAATAATAATGATAAATTTTTATTTCAACAAGCTACAATGAAGGGCTAACGATCTAAGGAACTGGAGCAGACTTCCCTCTCTTGGCTTCCACATTATTCCTTCCCATTTCTCTGGTGCTAGGGAAGAGCTAAACCCCTATGCGTTTAGTTCTTGCCCATGAAAGTATAATAATAATGAGGGATACAAAATATATATTTTTATATTTATAAAAAAATTGTTTCTTAAAATGTGTGAATTTTTGTTACAAAAAATTATTGAAAAAGAACTGAGATTTAAATATTGTATTTTTTAAATTTGTCACATGCTGGTGAAGGGCTGTTGATCCAGGGAAATAGGTCTGCTCTCTCCTTGGCTCAAACCCAATTGTCTCCCGTTTCTTTTGCACTGTAAGATAAAAGAAGATAGATAAGATTTTGTTTGGAATTTTTAACCAAAAGTGTTAGCCACCCAGGATAACCCAAAAAAGTAATTGCGTCATCGAGGACTGTCTGTCTTGGTTCCATTGTGGTCCTTCAGTCTTGTCCCCCAGGATGCCTCCCACACCAGTCCCCTAACACCCGGGTACCTACTTACTGCTTGGTGAACAAGGACACTAGGTGTAAGGAAACATACCCAGTGTTTCTACCTAGATGGGGATTGAACCATGGACATGAGTTTATTGCTTCCTAATAATAATAACAATAAGAAGAATACAGTGGTACCTCGAGTTTCAAACAACTCCCAACTCAAACAATTATAAACTATACCACGGGTGGGGTTTGATCCCACTAGCTGGAAATTCGTCTGTAAAAACTTGCATTTGTGGTCACAGTGGTGCCTATGCTAACCTTCCTAGTGTAGAAATATACCTAGTTGGATGAATCTTATGAAGCTAGCTGGTCCAGTGGCTAACGCGACAGTCTAGAGTTTTGAGACTCTCTGACCGTGGGATCAAACCCCACCCGTGGTATGGTTTGTTTGCAATCGTGTCATTACGATTTCGTGAGTCAAACAATTATGTAAGTGTATTTTTGTAAGTGCTTTTGTAAGTGTATTTTTGGGGGTCTGAAACGGACTAATCTAATTTACATTATTCCTTATGGGAACAAATTCATTCGGTATCGGCACTCGAACAGCCTTCTGGAACAAATTAAGTTCGTAACTCGAGGTACCACTGTATTTTGCTTATTTGGACAATGGGTTAATTGGGCTTAAAAGACTATCAATTATGCAAGGCCCATTAAGGAAGTACTGTAGCTTGAAATTGGGCTCAAAGTAGCAGAGATATTACATTTTTGACAATTTTCCTGAGGACAGGCCTCCCCCTGGACTATATTTTGGCAGTTTTCTACTGGGTCTGCATCAATTCTTGGAACACCCTAAACTATGATCAATCATTCTAGTCATAGTCTATTATCTGAGTAGTAGGGTAAAACTTAGATATTTGTGAGATGATTAATTCAGAATGGAAGGTAGTGTTATATAGGAAAGTCATAAAGATGTGATTAATGAGCAGAGAAAATACTGATTTTGTGAATAGAATGTTTATATTGGACTCTTGTTTTCAAATTGGAATTTTATTAATTTTGTGTAAAATTGCTAAATTACTGAATTCTGTTGTCTGTAGAGTAGTTCTCATAGTTAAATGGGCAGTTTCTTGTGTTTAGTCAATAGAACAGAAAGTATACTAGCAAAATAGCTAAGAATTTGGTCAAGTTGAACAATGGAATCGACTGAAAATAGGACTCTAAAGTGGGCAAAATCGTCAGTGCATAAATTGTGCCCAGACCACCAGCTTTACTCACACATAATTCTGTAGATTTTCCATGAAATTTTGTATTTTTGGCATCGTTACCTTTAGAAAAAGATTCTCTACCATTTCGGATTCTTTTTAACACCATCCATCTCCCACCGAGGCAGGATGACCCAAAAGAGAAGTTTTTCTTCTTTTTAGCTTTAGTAATGTATACAGAAGTGGTTACTAGCCCCCTTGCTCCTGGCATATTAGTCACCTCTAACGACACTTATGGCTTATGGAGGATGAATTCTTTTTCATTTCCCCTTGATAGTGCAATATATTTTTAACATCCCTGTTCATTTTCACATAGAGAGGGTAGATTATTTTGGTTTGATGCGTATTGACTACACATGGTAGTGAATACTGCATGTAACTTGTCTACAAGCAGCAGTTCACTCTTACCTACAGTAAACTGTAATGGCCTCTGCCTATTTAAGCCCTTTACTCAGCTATCGTAAATCATTGTCACTTAACCAGCTAGCCTCCTACTTCTGAGGAGTTGACAGCTCTCATCTCTACTTCTGGGGCCTTGACAGTTCTCATCTCTACTTCTGGGGAGTTGATGGTTCTCATCTCTACTTCTGGGGAGCTGACAGTTCTCATCTCTACTTCTGGGAAGTTGACAATTCTCATCTCTATTTCTGGGGACTTGACAGTTCTCATTTCTACTTCTGGGGAGTTGACGATTCTCATCTCTACTTCTGGGGCCTTGACAGTTCTCATCTCTACTTCTGGGGAGTTGACGGTCCTCATCTCTACTTCTGGGAAGTTGACAGTTGTCATCTCTACTTTTGGGGCCTTGACAGTTTTCATCTCTACTTCTGGGCCCTTGACAGTTCTCATCTCTACTTCTGGGAAGTTAACAGTTCTCATCTCTACTTTTGGGGCCTTGTCAATTCTCATCTGTACTTCTGGGGCCTTGACAGTTCTCATCTCTGCTTCTGGGGCCTTGATGGTTCTCATCTCTACTTCTGGGGACTTGACAGTTCTCATCTCTACTTCTGGGGACTTGACAGTTCTCATCTCTACTTCTGGGGACTTGACAGTTCTCATCTCTACTTCTGGGGCCTTGACAGTTCTCATCTCTACTTCTGGGGACTTGACAGTTCTCATCTCTACTTCTGGGGACTTGACAGTTCTCATCTCTACTTCTGGGGACTTGACAGTTCTCATCTCTACTTCTGGGGACTTGACAGTTCTCATCTCTACTTCTGGGGACTTGACAGTTCTCATCTCTACTTCTGGGGACTTGACAGTTCTCACCTCTACTTCTGGGGACTTGACAGTTCTCATCTCTACTTCTGGGGACTTGACAGTTCTCATCTCTACTTCTGGGGACTTGACAGTTCTCATCTCTACTTCTGGGGACTTGACAGTTCTCATCTCTACTTCTGGGGACTTGACAGTTCTCATCTCTACTTCTGGGGACTTGACAGTTCTCATCTCTATTTCTGGGGACATGACAGTTCTCACATCAACATCATAGAAA
>NC_091382.1:399552-417052 GCF_038502225.1 Cherax quadricarinatus
AAAGATTGAATATCAGATTGGAGGGAGAGAGTATGGAGGAGGTGAACGTATTCAGATATTTGGGAGTGGACGTGTCAGCGGATGGGTCTATGAAAGATGAGGTGAATCATAGAATTGATGAGGGAAAAAGAGTGAGTGGTGCACTTAGGAGTCTGTGGAGACAAAGAACTTTGTCCTTGGAGGCAAAGAGGGGAATGTATGAGAGTATAGTTTTACCAACGCTCTTATATGGGTGTGAAGCGTGGGTGATGAATGTTGCAGCGAGGAGAAGGCTGGAGGCAGTGGAGATGTCATGTCTGAGGGCAATGTGTGGTGTGAATATAATGCAGAGAATTCGTAGTTTGGAAGTTAGGAGGAGGTGCGGGATTACCAAAACTGTTGTCCAGAGGGCTGAGGAAGGGTTGTTGAGGTGGTTCGGACATGTAGAGAGAATGGAGCGAAACAGAATGACTTCAAGAGTGTATCAGTCTGTAGTGGAAGGAAGGCGGGGTAGGGGTCGGCCTAGGAAGGGTTGGAGGGAGGGGGTAAAGGAGGTTTTGTGTGCGAGGGGCTTGGACTTCCAGCAGGCATGCGTGAGCGTGTTTGATAGGAGTGAATGGAGACAAATGGTTTTTAATACTTGACGTGCTGTTGGAGTGTGAGCAAAGTAACATTTATGAAGGGATTCAGGGAAACCGGCAGGCCGGACTTGAGTCCTGGAGATGGGAAGTACAGTGCCTGCACTCTGAAGGAGGGGTGTTAATGTTGCAGTTTAAAAACTGTAGTGTAAAGCACCCTTCTGGCAAGACAGTGATGGAGTGAATGATGGTGAAAGTTTTTCTTTTTCGGGCCACCCTGCCTTGGTGGGAATCGGCCGGTGTGATAATAAAAAAAAAAAAAAAAAAAAAATCTATATATATATCTATATATCTATATATCTATATATATATCTATATCTCTATATATCTATCTATATATATATATATATATATATATATATATATATATATATATATATATATATATATATATACGTATATATATATATAGGGCTCTGGTGGTTAACGCTCTCGCTTCACACGGCGAGGGTCTGGGTTCGATTCCCAGCCAGAGTAGAAACATTGGACGTGTTTCTTTCCACCTGTTGTCTATGTTCCCCATCAGTAAAATGGGTACCTGGGTGTTAGTCGACTGGTGTGGGTCGCATCCTGGGACACTGACCTAAGGAGGCCTGGTCACAGACCGGGCCGCGGGGGCGTTGACCCCCGGAACTCTCTCCAGATAAACTCCAGATATATATATATATATATATGTATATATGGCAGTTTGGAGGGATATTTTGTGTATCTTTATATGTATATGCTTAATAAAAGTATTAGTCAGAGGGCAGAAGAGGGGTTGTTGAGGTGGTTTGGTCATTTAGAGAGAATGGATCAAAGTAGAATGACATGGAAAGCATATAAATCTATAGGGGAAGGAAGGCGGGGTAGGGGTCGTCCTCGAAAGGGTTGGAGAGAGGGGGTAAAGGAGGTTTTGTGGGCAAGGGGCTTGGACTTCCAGCAAGCGTGCGTGAGCGTGTTAGATAGGAGTGAATGGAGACGAATGGTACTTGGGACCTGACGATCTGTTGGAGTGTGAGCAGAGTAATATTTAGTGAAGGGATTCAGGGAAACCGGTTATTTTCATATAGTCGGACTTGAGTCCTGGAAATGGGAAGTACAATGCCTGCACTTTAAAGGAGGAGTTTGGGATATTGGCAGTTTGGAGGGATATGTTGTGTATCTTTATATGTGTATGCTTCTAGACTGTTGTATTCTGAGCACCTCTGCAAAAACAGTGATAATGTGTGAGTGTGGTGAAAGTGTTGAATGATGATGAAAGTATTTTCTTTTTGGGGATTTTTCTTTCTTTTTTGGGTCACCCTGCCTCGGTGGGAGACGACCAACTTGTTGAAAAAAAAAAAAAAAAAAAAAAAAAAAAAAATATATATATATATATATATATCAGACCCCCAAACATATATATATATATATATATATATATATATATATATATATATATATATATATATATATATATATATATATATATATATATATAATTCACACTTGGCTAAGCATTTAGGTTGAAACTTGGCCTCATAAAGGTTCACTAAACTGCATGTTTTTTATATTACAAGTGTGTCAGCTACTTTACATTCTGAACACATCAAGGTCAGTCTTAATATAATCAGATGAAGACCAAAGCTGTAGAATAATTTATGAGTGATGCTGCAGGAATGGAAGGTGTGGTTGAGATCAAGTCTAGTGTAACCCTGACCAGGTCTGGAGTGACCCTTGCCTCCAGATCTCAAATAATCCTGACGACCATGATTTCAATGACCAGATCTGGAGTAATCCTGACAGCCAGGTCATAAGTGCTCCTAAGGAGCAGGTTCCAAGTACTGTCAAGGACCACATCCCAAGTCCCCTCCAAGAACCACATCCCAAGAGTCCCCCAAGAACCACATCCCAAGTCCTCCGAGAACATCCCAAGTCCTCCAAAAACCACAGTCCAAGTTCTCTCAAGAACCACATCCCAAGAACCACATCCCAAGAACCACTTCCCAAGAACCACATCCCAAGTCTCAGGAATGACATCCCAAGTCCCAAGAACCACATCCTAAGTTCCAAGGACCACATCCCAAGTCCCAAGCACCACATCCTAAGTCCCCTCCAAGAAGCACATCCCAAGTCCCAAGAACCGTATCCGCAAGTCCCAAGAACCACATCCCAAGACGCAAGAACCACACATCCACGCCGCCATCTCTAAGATATGAGACTTCCCCACCATCCTACAATGGGAGTCACTGGCTTCCACAGGTAAACAGGTGATTGTAAACTAATACAGCATCATCAGCGCCTCGTCTGACACACGATACTGTACAAACAAACATGCGTGACAAGCTTTTTCAACAGCTTTACCACTTTTACAAGAGAAAGTGAGAATGATGAAGATAAAAATGATTTATTATTATTATGAATATTATTTCAATTTTATTATTATTCTGTAGTTATAAGAAAGTGTTACAACCTTGCCAAGTGTGATGGTTTTCTTAGAGAAAGAGAGATGAGAAAATTGTTTTCACTTATTGGAAATGATATATAGAGAATTATATATTCTGTAAGTGTTACCAACCTTGTTAGACTTACTCTCACTCTCTCTCTCTCTCTCTCTGTCTGTCTGTCTGTCTGTCTCTCTCTCTCTCTGTCTGTCTGTCTGTCTGTCTGTCTCTCTCTCTCTCTCTCTCTCTCTCTCTCTCTCTCTCTCTCTCTCTCTCTCTCTCTCTCTCTCTCTCTCTCTCTCTCTCTTTCAGCACTCTATGACCTTTAAGGGTTTAGTGCTTAGCTATAATTATAATAATTTCTCTCTCTCTCTCTCTCTCTCTCTCTCTCTCTCTCTCTCACACACACACACACACACACACACACACACACACACACACAGGAGCTATGATTCGACCCCTGCAACCACAACTAGGTGAGTACACACGCACATGAGAGCACAAAGACGGTGAAATAACTCTCTGGACAAAGCCATACCAGCAATACTTTAGTAAGTTTATTCAGGTATACACAAATACAGTTACATAGATTATCATACATAGCAACATACGTAGAGAACCCAGGATAACCCAAAAAAAGTCAAAGTGACTTATTTCCATTGGGGTCCTTTACTTTCATTGGTTTCATTTAAGTGTGCACATTTAGAAGTACGTAACTACATACACGGTGTATATACTTACATACGTCCACATAATGTAACTGGTACACACTGTATGTACTACTATAATTACATTATATGTGAAGAGAGACTGTTCATCCACAGATGTGCTTTGAGAAGTGCAGAGTACTTTCCTACCACCTCCCTCACACATTATACAAGTGCTGTTACTACAACCACCCTTACATTACACAAATATTGTACTACAACCACCCTCACATTACACAAGTACTGTACTACAACCACCCTTACATTACACAAATATTGTACTACAACCACCCTCACATTACACAAGTACTGTACTACAACCACCCTCACATTCTATATCTTGCTAGCAAGCTATTTATATCTCATTTCAATTTATCTATATAAATTTATCTGTTTAGCTAGCTAGCTGTCTGTATGAGCCTACATGTCTCCAGTTATCTGTCTTGCTAGCTAGTAATTTATCTATTCATTTATCTATCTACCTATATATAAAGATAATCAACAGCAAGTCATAAGAGAAGGTTGCTAAGTTGAACAACTACCACGTGATGTCACTCAAAAACTCGCATTTCATTGGTAGAAACTCTTTGTTCATATCTAGCATTATAACCAATCACAGTGAAGGTAAAGTATTCTAGCAGCATGAGTACCTAAAGGACTTGTAAGGTAACTGCTGATTTGTTGTTTTTTGTTATTGTTGACGTCACAATGGTTGGTCAACACAGTAACCTTCTCTTATGATCTGCTGTTGTAGGTTCATTATTGATCATATTTATTACACAAAAATAATGAATAAAGGAAACTACAAGGCTGTGTGCTTCATTACCCCAGAAATTGCGTTTTTTTTCATTAATTTATTTCGTTATTAAATGATAAAAAAATCTCATAGAGGACTGAAATATGTGAACATATATATACAAACAAAATATACATAAAGAAGTTCTGGTATTAACTGATAAATGTTGCTGCTCAATTTTATTATTTATGAACATTTTAAGTAAATCATTATTAATAAATGACAACGAGTTTCAAATTCGTATTTTTCTAATGGATTCCTATTTTGCATATATATATATATATATATATATATATATATATATATATATATATATATATATATATATATATATTAATGCATCTCAATAAGGCAATTCAGATATTTCAATCCTCTACATAAAAAAAAAAAAAAAAAAAAAAAAAAAAAAAAAAAAAAAAAAAAAAAAAAAAAAACCCTCAAGGAAGGTTCCTTGATGTTGGTGAGGGGCTCTTGATTTAGGGAATTGGATCTGTGCTCCAGTTCCCCGAATTAAGCCTGAATGCCTTCCACATCCCCCCCAGGCGCTGTATAATCCTCCGGGTTTAGCGCTTCCCCCTTGATTATAATAATAATAATCTACATAAAAAAAATTATTTAACGAATTAAAATAAAAAGCTAACAAATGTCATAATGTCATCAATAATACATAAAACCTAAGTAATGATCAACAGCAGATCATAAGAGAAGGTTACTGTGTTGACCAACCATTGTAACCTTAACAATAACAAAAAACAACCAATCAGTAGCCACCTTACAAGTCGTTTAGGTACTCGTGCTGCTAGATGTGACTTAAACTAACTAAAAACAACCAATCAGCAGCCACCTTAGAAGTCCTTCAGGTACTTATGCTGCAAGAGTACTTTACCTTCACTGTGATTGGCTATAATGCTAGATGTAAACAAAGAGTTTCTACCAATGAAATGTGAGTATTTGAGTGACATCACGTGGGAGTTGTTCAACTTAGCAACCTTCTCTTATGACTTGCTGTTGATCATCTTATGGCTTACTGTTCATTATCTCAGTGACAAATTCTCTCACTAGATGGCACTCCATAAAAAATAACATTTATAACTATGTACCTATCATTCTATTTATCTTTATTTATATTTCTATCTAGCTATCTGTCTATACCAGTCTACATGTCTCCAGTTATCTATCTTAGGTAGCATTTTATATATTCTTTGTTTCATTAACCAAATTCGTGTATTTCTTATGGAGTGCCATCTAGTGAGAGAATTTGTCACTGAGATAATGAACAGCAAGTCATAACATGATCAACAGCAAGTCATAAGAGAAGGTTGCTTTTTGAACAACTCCCACGTGACGTCACTCAAATATTCACATTTCATTGGTAGAAACTACGTCTGGCATTATAGCCAATCACAGTGAGGGTAAAGTACTCTAGCAGCATGAGTACCTAAAGGACTTGTAAGGTGACTGCTGATTGGTTCTTTTGGTTACTGTTGAAGGTATATCTAGCAGCATGAGTACCTAAAGGTGAATGCTGATTGGTTGTTTTTGGTTACTGTTTAAGGGACATCTAGCAGCATGAGTACCTAAAGGACTTGCAAGGTGACTGCTGATTGGTTGTTTTTGGTTACTGGTTAAATAACATCTGGCAGCATGAGTACCTAAAGGACTTGCAAGGTAACTGATGATTGGTTGCTGGTTTAGTCACATCTAGCAGCATGAGTACCTAAAGGACTTGTAAGGTGACTGCTGATTGGTTGTTTTTTGTTACTGGTTAAGTCACATCTGACAGCATGAGTACCTAAAGGACTTGCAAGGTGACTGCTGATTGGTTGCTTATGGTTGCTGGTTTAGTCACATTTAGCAGCATGAGTACCTAAAGGACTTGTAAGGTGACTGCTGATTGGTTGTTTTTGGTTGCTGGTTAAGTCACATCTAGCAGCATGAGTACCTAAAGGACTTGTAAGATGAAAACTGATTGGTTGCTTTTTGTTATTGTTGACGTCACAATGGTTGGTCAACACAGTAACCTTCTCTTATGATCTGCTGTTGCTCATTACTTACTTTTTGTGTATTATTAATGATATTATGACATTAAAGAGGAATATAAACAATTGACAGTAAACTTGACAAGGCTGCTTCATTCCACCCAGTCACAGTGAGTGCAAAGTACTCTAGCAGCACGAGTACCTAAAGGACTTGTAAGGTGAATGTTGATTGGTTGTTATTTGTTATTGTTGACGTCACAATGGTTGGTCAACACAGTAACCTTCTCTTATGATCTACTGTTGATCATTACTTACGTTTTGTGCAGTATTGCTCATATTTTTATGACATTATAAAGAGTGTAATGACATTTAAACATTACAAGGCTGCTGCTTCATTACGCTAGAAATGTCATCTTTTTATGAGCTTTTAACACACACACACACACACACACACACACACACACACACACACACACACACACACACACACACACACACACACACACACACACACACACACACACACACAACTCAGGAAAATAAAGAAATCAGCCGAAGAGCCAGAAACGAATATGCACAGATAAGAAGGGAGGCTCAGAGACAATATGAAAATGACATAGCATCAAAAGTAAAGACTGACCCGAAGCTGTTGTACAGCCACATCAGGAGGAAAACAACAGTCAAGGACCAGGTAATCAGACTGAGGAAGGGTGATGGGGAATTCACAAGAAACGACCGAGAGGTTTGTCAGGAGCTCAACACAAGATTTAAAGAGGTATTTACAGTGGAAACCAGTAGGACTCCAAGAAATCAGAACAGGGGGGCACACCAGCAAGTGCTGGATGAGGTACATATAACCAAGGAGGAGGTGAAGAAGCTGCTATGCGAACTTGACACCTCAAAGGCGGTGGGACCAGACAACATCTCTCCATGGGTCCTTAAAGAGGGAGCAGAGATATTGTGTGAGCCATTAACAAAGATCTTCAACACATCATTTGAAACTGGGCAACTCCCTGAGGTATGGAAAATGGCAAATGTAGTCCCAATTTTTAAAAAGGGAGACAGACATGAGGCACTAAACTACAGACCTGTATCACTAACATGTATAGTATGCAAGGTCATGGAGAAGATCATCAGGAGGAGAGTGGTGGGGCACCTGGAAAGAAACAAGGGTATAACTGACAACCAGCACGGTTTCAGGGAAGGAAAATCCTGTGTCACAAACCTACTAGAGTTTTATGACAAGGTGACAGAAGTAAGACAAGAGAGAGAGGGGTGGATCGACTGCATATTTTTGGACTGCAAGAAGGCCTTCGACACAGTTCCTCACAAGAGGTTACTGCAAAAGCTAGAGGATCAGGCACACATAACAGGAAAGGCACTGCAATGGATCAGAGAATATCTGACAGGGAGGCAACAACGAGTCATGGTACGTGACGAGGTGTCAGAGTGGACGCCTGTGACAAGTGGGGTTCCACAGGGGTCAGTCCTAGGACCTGTTCTGTTCTTGGTATATGTGAATGACATAACGGAAGGGATAGACTCAGAAGTGTCCTTGTTTGCAGATGATGCAAAGTTAATGAGAAGAATCAAATCGGACGAGGATCAGACAGGACTACAAAGAGACCTGGACAGGCTACAAGCCTGGTCCAGCAACTGGCTCCTTGAATTTAACCCTGCCAAATGCAAAGTCATGAAGATTGGGGAAGGGCAAAGAAGACCGCAGACACAATATAGTTTAGATGGCCAAAGACTGCAAACCTCACTCAAGGAAAAAGATCTGGGGGTGAGTATAACACCGAGCATATCTCCTGAGGCACACATCAATCAGATAACTGCTGCAGCATACGGGCGCCTGGCAAACCTACGGATAGCGTTCCGATACCTTAGTAAGGATTCGTTTAAGACTCTGTATACCATCTACGTCAGGCCCATACTGGAGTATGCAGCACCAGTTTGGAATCCACACCTAGTCAAGCACGTCAAGAAATTAGAGAAAGTGCAAAGGTTTGCAACAAGACTAGTCCCAGAGCTACGGGGATTGTCCTACGAAGAAAGGTTGAGGGAAATCGGCCTGACGACACTGGAGGACAGGAGGGTCAAGGGAGACATGATAACGACATATAAAATACTGCGCAGAATAGACAAGGTGGACAAAGACGGGATGTTCCAGAGATAGGACACAGACACAAGAGGTCACAATTGGAAGTTGAAGACTCAGATGAATCAAAGGGATGTTAGGAAGTATTTCTTCAGTCATAGAGTAGTCAGGCTGTGGAATAGCCTAGAAAGGGATGTAGTGGAGGCAGGAACCATACATAGTTTTAAGGCGAGGTATGATAGAGCTCATGGGGCAGGGAGAGAGAGGACCTAGTAGCAATCAGCGAAGAGGCGGGGCCAGGAGCTGTAAATCGACCCCTGCAACCACAAATAGGTGAGTACAAATAGGTGAATACACACACACACACACACACACACACACACACATATATATATATATATATATATATATATATATATATATATATATATATATATATATATATATATATATATATATATATATATATATATATATATGAGAAAGTACTTATATTAAGTGATAAACGTTGCCCAGTTTATGAGCGTTTTAAAGATCGCAAATAAATTACATTTCATATGTCTGTTTATCTGTCTAGCTAGTTAGCTATTTATGTCTATCCACCTATCACTCCATTTATCTGTATCTATATAGGTAGCTATCTATCTATACCAGTTTGAATGTATCTAGTTATCTATATCTATATTGCTAGTTAGCTATTTATAACTATGTAACTATCATTCTGTCTATATTTATATATCTATCTAGCTAGCTGTCTATACCAGCTTACATGTCTCCAGTTGTCTATCTTCCTAGGTAGCAATTTCATTAAGCAAATAAATCTGTATATTTTTTTATGGAGTGACATCTAGTGAGATAATTTGTCACTGAGATAATCAACAACAAGTCATAAGATGATGAACAGCAAGTCATAAGAGAAGGTTGCTAAGTTGAACAACTCCCATGTGACATCACTCAAATACTCGCATTTCATTGGTAGAAACTCTTTGTTTACATCGAGCATTATAGCCAATCACAGTGAAGGTAAAGTACTCTAGCAGCATGAGTACCTAAAGGACTTGTAAGGTGAATGCTAATTGGTTATTTTTGGATACCGTTTAAGTCAGGTGTAGCAGCATGAGTACCTGAAGGACTTGTAAGGTGAATACTGATTGGTTGTTTTTTGTTATTGTTGACGTCACAATGGTTGCTCAACACAGTAACCTTCTCTTATGATCTGCTGTTGATCATTACTTTCGTTTCGTGCATTTATTAATGATATGACATTATTAAAGAGGAATATAAATAAATGACAGTAAACTTGACAAGGCTGCTCCATTCCACCCAGTCACAGTGAGGGTAAAGTACTCTAACAGCATGAATACCTAAAGAACTTGTAAGGTGGCTGCTGATTGGTTGTTTTTTGTTATTGTTGACGTCACAATGGTTGGTCAACACAGTAACCTTCTCTTATGATCTGCTGTTGATCATTACTTCGTTTTGTGCGTTATTTGATCATTGTTAAAGAGTATAATGACATTAAACATGATAACGCTGCTTCATTACACTAGAAATACCATTTATATATATATATATATATATATATATATATATATATATATATATATATATATATATATATATATATATATATATATATATATATATATATATATATATATATATATATATATATATATATATATATATATATATATATATATATATATATATATATATATATATATTAACTGGTAAATGTTGCTCAGTTTAAAGGCGGGTCATCATCTGACTAAGACCCACGTCAGGAAACATTTGTCCTGTTTCCTGACGAACCTTACCTAACCTAACCTACGAGCGTTTTTAAGATCGCAAATAAATTATATTCATAGTTCTGTTTATTTGTCTAGGTAGTTAGATATTTATGTCTATCCATCTATCACTCCATATATCTGTATCTATCTAGTTAGCTATCTATCTATATCAGTTTGCATGTATCTAGTTATCTATATCCATATCTATATTGCTAGTTAGCTGTTTATAACTATGTAACAATCATTCTATCTCTATATTTATATATCTATCTAGGTAGCTGTCTATACCAGCCTATCTTCCTAGCTAGCAATTTCATTAAGCAATTTTTTTATGGTGTTCCATCTAGTGAGAGAATTTGTCACTAAGATGATCAACAGCAAGTCATAAGAAAAGGTTGCTAAGTTGAACAACTCCCACGTGACGTCACTTAATAACTCGCATTTCATTGGTAGAAACTCTTTGTTTACATCTAGCATTATAGCTAATCACAGTGAAGGTAAAGTACTCTAGCAGCATGAGTACCTAAAGGACTTGTAAGGTGAATGCTAATTGGTTGTTTTTGGATACCGTTTAAATCACGTCTAGCAGCATGAGTACCTGAAGGACTTGTAAGGAGAATGCTGATTGGTTATTTTTGGTTAATTTTTATATTTCAAGTAGCAGCATGATTACCTAAAGGACATGTAAGGTGAATACTGATTGGTTGTTTTTTATTATTGTTGACGTCACAATGGTTGGTCAACACAGTAACCTTCACTTATGATCTGCTTTTGCTCATTACTTTCGTTTTGTGCATTATTAATAATGATATTATGACATTATTAAAGAGGACATAAACAAATGATAGTAAACTTGACAAGGCTGCTTCATTCCATCCAGTCACAGTGATTGTAAAGTATTCTAGCAGCATGAGCACCTAAAGGACTTGTAAGGTGAACGCTGATTGGTTGTTTTTTTGTTATTGTTGACGTCACAACGGTTGGTCAACACAGTAACCTTCTCTTATGATCTGCTGTTGATCATTACTTACGTTTTGTGTATTATTGATCATATTATGACATTTTTAAAGAGTATAATGACATTAAACATGACAAGGGTGATTGATGATGGTATCACCCTTCAAGCCTGGACAGATGGGAAGCAGGTCGTGTGGGACTATATACATGTGCATCTCTACCTTGGCTGATACCTATCTCCAATACACCAGGGAGGAAGGAGGGGCAGCTGCCAGCTTCAGGGAGTCCCAAAAGTCTAGAAAATATGGAGAACTTGCCCATCATTATATGTTTGTTCCCATAGGCTCAGAGACCCTTGGCTCATGGGGAAAGAATGCATCTAAATTCCTTAAGGAGCTGGGAAAAAGACTCATCAGGGCAACTAGGGATCCCTGGGCAGCTAGTTTTCTGTTCCAGCGGCTCAGTGCGGCTGTTCAAAAGGGTAATGCCTGCTGTATTTTGGGCACACGCCCCAGCTCTGAGAAGCTGGATGAGATTTTCGCCCTATGATCGGTGATACACACGTAACAACATGTACCGTATATACCACCTTTATATCAACAATGTATCTCTTAAATCTTTTGTACCATATTATGTAATAAAATATTCCTACTGGTAAAAAAAAAAATACGAAAAGATGGGGTGGTAGGGAAAGTGGAATATTCAAACGACTTCAGGAAGAAATCCAAATATTCATCCTTGAAGACTTTATATATATATATATATATATATATATATATATATATATGTATATATATATAATATATATATATATATATATATGTATATGCAAGGAATTCGCGAGAGCATGCGAAATATACACAAACACTGATCTCTGGCTGAAGGAGACTCGAACCTACGAACCTTAGGACAAGGTACGCAGTGCTTTACCAATCTACCCACACTGGACAATACCTTGGCGTGTAGCATGAGCTACACGTTTGATCCAAGGCAGCCAGCTTTCAGGGAGAAGGCTTACAGCTTTTCATCTCATCCCCTGCAGGGGATGAGATGAAAAGCTGTAAGCCTTCTCCCTGAAAGCTGGCTGCCTTGGATCAAACGTGTAGCTCATGCTACACGCCAAGGTATTGTCCAGTGTGGGTAGATTGGTAAAGCACTGCGTACCTTGTCCTAAGGTTCGTAGGTTCGAGTCTCCTTCAGCCAGAGATCAGTGTTTATATATATATATATATATATATATATATATATATATATATATATATATAAACATATATATATAAACATATATATATATATTATATATATATATATATATATATATATATATATATATATATATATATATATATATATATATATATATATATATATATATATATATGCAATAAGATCACAGTAAACAGGTGATTTCAAAATATGCAAAACAACCACTCTGAAAGAATAGAGAAATTCCAAGGGCTTTCGTGACTACTCACATTATCAAGGAACTACTCACTTGATAATGTGAGTAGTCACGAAAGCGCTTGGAATTTCTCTATTCTTTCAGAGTGTCTGTTTTTCATATATATATATATATATATATATATATATATATATATATATATATATATATGTCGTGCCGAATATGTAAAACTGGTCAATTAGCAAGAACTCATTTAAAATTAAGTCCTTTCTAAAATTTTCTCTCATACGTTTAAAGATATATTATTTTCATTAATGTTAATGTAAAAATTTATAATTTTGCACCAAAAGAATCTTAGAAAACTTACCTAACCTTATTATAACAATAACAATTTATTTTAGCCTAACCCAACTAAATATATTTTAGATTTGTTTACAATAATTTAATACTAAACAAACACGGTGAAATATATTTTTTTCGTTAGGTTCAGAATGATTTTGGCGAAATTATTGCATACACAAATTTTCACTTGTCCTATACGGCAAGATGAGCGTTGCTATTTAAGCCAGGATCGCAAGTTCTGCCTATTCGGCACGACATATATATATATATATATATATATATATATATATATATATATATATATATATATATATATATATATATATATATATATATATATATATATATATATATATATATATATGTTTGTTTATTTATTATTTATTAACACACTGGCCGATTCCCACCAAGGCAGCGTGGCCCGAAAAAGAAAAACTTTCACCATCATTCACTCCATCACTGTCTTGCCAGAAGGGTGCTTTACACTACAGTTTTTAAACTGCAACATTAACACCCCTCCTTCAGAGTGCAGGCACTGTACTTCCCATCTTCAGGACTCAAGTCCGGCCTGCCTGTTTCCCTGAACCCCTTCATAAATGTTACTTTGCTCACACTCCAACAGCACGTCAAGTATTAAAAACCATTTGTCTCCATTCACTCCTATCAAACACGCTCACGCATACCTGCTGGAAGTCCAAGCCCCTCGCACACAAAACCTCTTTTACCCCCTCTCTCCAACCTTTCCTAGGCCCACCCCTACCCCGCCTTCCTTCCACTACAGACTGATACACTCTTGAAGTCATTCTGTTTTGCTCCATTCTCTCTACATGTCCGAACCACCTCAAGAACCCTTCCTCAGCCCTCTGGACAACAGTTTTGGTAATCCCTCACCTCCTCCTAATTTCCAAACTACGAATTCTCTGCATTATATTCACACCACACATTGCCCTCAGACGTGACATCTCCACTGCCTCCAGCCTTCTCCTCGCTGCAACATTCATCACCCATGCTTCACACCCATATAAGAGCATTGGTAAAACTATACTCTCATACATTCCCCTCTTTGCCTCCAAGGACAAAGTTCTTTGTCTCCACAGACTCCTAAGTGCACCACTCACTCTTTTCCCCTCATCAATTCTATGATTCACCTCATCTTTCATAGACCCATCCGCTGACACGTCCACTCCCAAATATCTGAATACATTCACCTCCTCCATACTCTCTCCCTCCAATCTGATATCCAATCTTTCATCACCTAATCTTTTTGTTATCCTCATAACCTTACTCTTTCCTGTATTCACTTTTAATTTTCTTCTTTTGCACACCCTACCAAATTCATCCACCAATCTCTGCAACGTCTCTTCAGAATCTCCCAAGAGCACAGTGTCATCAGCAAAGAGCAACTGTGACAACTCCCACTTTGTGTGTGATTCTTTATCTTTTAACTCCACGCCTCTTGCCAAGACCCTCGCATTTACTTCTCTTACAACCCCATCTATAAATATATTAAACAACCACGGTGACATCACACATCCTTGTCTAAGGCCTACTTTTACTGGGAAATAATTTCCCTCTTTCCTACATACTCTAACTGAGCCTCACTATCCTCGTAAAAACTCTTCACTGCTTTCAGTAACCTACCTCCTACACCATACACCTGCAACATCTGCCACATTGCCCCCCTATCCACCCTGTCATACGCCTTTTCCAAATCCATAAATGCCACAAAGACCTCTTTAGCCTTATCTAAATACTGTTCACTTATATGTTTCACTGTAAACACCTGGTCCACACACCCCCTACCTTTCCTAAAGCCTCCTTGTTCATCTGCTATCCTATTCTCCGTCTTACTCTTAATTCTTTCAATAATAACTCTACCATACACTTTACCAGGTATACTCAACAGACTTATCCCCCTATAATTTTTGCACTCTCTTTTATCCCCTTTGCCTTTATACAAAGGAACTATGCATGCTCTCTGCCAATCCCTAGGTACCTTACCCTCTTCCATACATTTATTAAATAATTGCACCAACCACTCCAAAACTATATCCCCACCTGCTTTTAACATTTCTATCTTTATCCCATCAATCCCGGCTGCCTTACCCCCTTTCATTTTACCTACTGCCTCACGAACTTCCCCCACACTCACAACTGGCTCTTCCTCACTCCTAGAAGATGTTATTCCTCCTTGTCCTATACACGAAATCACAGCTTCCCTATCTTCATCAACATTTAACAATTCCTCAAAATATTCCCTCCATCTTCCCAATACCTCTAACTCTCCATTTAATAACTCTCCTCTCCTATTTTTAACTGACAAATCCATTTGTTCTCTAGGCTTTCTTAACTTGTTAATCTCACTCCAAAACTTTTTCTTATTTTCAACAAAATTTGTTGATAACATCTCACCCACTCTCTCATTTGCTCTCTTTTTACATTGCTTCACCACTCTCTTAACCTCTCTCTTTTTCTCCATATACTCTTCCCTCCTTGCATCACTTCTACTTTGTAAAAACTTCTCATATGCTAACTTTTTCTCCCTTACTACTCTCTTTACATCATCATTCCACCAATCGCTCCTCTTCCCTCCTGCACCCACTTTCCTGTAACCACAAACTTCTGCTGAACACTCTAACACTACATTTTTAAACCTAACCCATACCTCTTCGACCCCATTGCCTATGCTCTCATTAGCCCATCTATCCTCCAATAGCTGTTTATATCTTTCCCTAACTGCCTCCTCTTTTAGTTTATAAACCTTCACCTCTCTCTTCCCTGATGCTTCTATTCTCCTTGTATCCCATCTACCTTTTACTCTCAGTGTAGCTACAACTAGAAAGTGATCTGATATATCTGTGGCCTCTCATATGTATACATATGTATGAAAAAGTACTTATATTAACTGAAAAATGTTGCCCGGTTATAATTTCTTTTTGGGCATTTTTAAGAAGATCGAAAATAAATTTATATTTCACATGTCTATCTGTCTAGCTAGTTTGCTACTTATGTCTATCCACCTATCACCTCATTTATATGTATCTATCAGGTAGCTAGGTATCTCTTTCAGTCTGTATATATCTAATTATTTACATCTATCTTGCTAGCTTGCTATTGATAACTATGCACCTATCATTCTATTTATTTATCCTATTTATCTATGTAGCTGTGTATATCAGTCTGCAGGTCTCAAGTTATCTATCTTGCTAACTCTATATTTTTCTATCTAGGTATATATATATATATATATATATATATATATATATATAAAACACAACGGTTTTTATATACTGGGGTCCACCTCTGGTGTAAATTGTGGGACCCATAGCCTCGGAGAAGTGGATAAAAAGGCTTCAAGGAAGAATATTTGGATTTCTTCCTGAAGCCATTTGAATATTCCACTTCCCCTACCACCCCATCTTTTAAACTATTTTTTTTTACCAATAGGAATATTTTATTACATAATATGGCACAGAAGATTTAAGAGATACATTGTTGATATAAAGGTGGCATATACAGTACATGTTGTTACGTATGTATCACCGATTATAAGGCGAAAATCTCATCCAGCTCCAAAGAGCTGGGGCGTGTGCCCAAAATGCAGCATGCATTACCCCTTTGAACAGCCTCACTGAGCCGCTGGAACAGAAAACTAGCTGCCCTGGGATCCCTAGTTACCCTGATGAGTCTTTTTCCCAGCTCCTTAAGGAGTGCCATCTGCCACTAAGATAATCAACAGCAAGTCATAAGAGAAGGTTGCTAATTTGAACAACTCCCACGTGACGTCACTCAAAAAACTCGCATTTCATTGGTAGAAACTATTTACATCTAGTATTATAGCCAGTCACAGTGAGGGTAAAGTATTCTAGCTGCATGAGTATCTAAAGGACTTGTAAGGTGAATGCTGATTTGTTGTTTTTAGTTACTGTTTAAGGCACATCTAGCAGCATCAGTACCTCAAGGACTTGTAAAGTAACTGCTGATTGGTTGTTTTTTGTTATTGTTGACGTCACAATGGTTGGTCAACACAGTAACCTTCTCTTATGATCTGCTGTTGATTATTACTTTCGTTTTGTGCATTATTAATAATAATGATATTTTGACATTATTAAAGAGGAATATATAAACAATTGACAGTAAACTTGACAAGGCTGCTTCATTCCACCCAGTCACAGTGATTGTAAAGTACTCTAGCAGCACGAGTACCTAAAGGACTTGTAAGGTGAATGCTGATTGGTTGTTTTTTGTTATTGTTGACATCACAATGGTTGGTCAACACAGTAACCTACTCTTATGATCTGCTGTTGATTATTACTTACGTTTTTGTGCATTATTGATGATATTTTGACATTATTAAAGAGTATAATGACAGTAAAACATTACAAGGCTGTTTCATTAACC
>NC_091382.1:422052-427052 GCF_038502225.1 Cherax quadricarinatus
CTATTTCTATCGTTCATAGTCTCTTTCTTTCGCTCGGCTGAGAGTTTGATTATATGCGAACATTCAGAGGAACAACTGACTTGTGACGCTGGAGATGAATAACATCGATTTTGGGTTAGTTCGGCTCACAAGCAACAGAACCCGGGTGAAATACTGGATAGGGTGAGATGTATGTACTAGTTTTTTTACACCTGTTGCTCCTGTTGACCTAGACTTAAACAAAGGTACCTAGGTGATGGTAGACTGTTGTAGGTAGTATCCCAAAGTGGGGACCTAAGCACCTCAATGGAAATAAACCATACTTTGGCTTGGTTTATCCTGGGGTAAACCTGGAGAGGGTTTTGGAGGTCAACGCCCCCGCGGTCTGAGTTTTAATTATTTTATTATTATTAAAGATTAGCCGGTATTGTCCCGGCCCGGGCCTTTTCCAAGTGGTGGCCCGGCCTTGGCTCCCTCTATAGGGAGTGTCTGAGACCTAAGTCTCCCATGGGAGGAGGCACAAGTACCTCCTCATCTTTGGGACCAACTGTTCCCAGGCCTAGCCACAAGCTAGGCCTCTCTGGTCTGCCATCCCCGCCCCAAGGGGGAAAATGGGAATGACAGTCTTATGAGCTAAAGGCTCGGGCTCAGGCACCTACCCTACCCTAGAAGGGTTAGGCATGGTATCGATCCTGAGTTTAAAGACATGTGGACGTCATAAACCAAAGTGTTTTCCGAGGTTTATTTAGCAATAATTTCCTAAGTTTTGTAAACCAAGTTTAAGGAATAACAGTGTTAAGAATATATAAACCGTGAAGTGTGATGTAAATGGTTCTGAAAAACCACAAGTTAGAAAATGAGACGATTGTGTAACATCTGGGAACCTTTATTGTGGAAACGTTCCTCCAGTCAGAGGCTTCTTCAGACCAATACAGGGAATAACCGTGGAAGATGAGGAGGAGTTTGAGGTAATCAGTCCCTCATTCTGGAGTCGACGTGTTCAGTCCATCAGTCTTGAGAAATGTACAATATAAGTGCAGAATGTAGCAAAAATATCTCACTCTTCAACACCGTGAGGTGTGTATCTCAGTGTGTATACACTGAGAGTTTCCTCTAATCTCTGTTTGTTAGGGAGTTTAAGTATGGTTAACTGGTGGTGTATAGGTGACATGCAGCCTTAATGTTCCTCTGAGTAGTAGACAGGTTTTAAACCCAATTAACTAGCCTGGTAACAATGGAAATGCTCGTTGTGTTGTGAAAGTTCCAGGGCTGGAAGCGTCTGTGAGGGCGGGAACTGTGAGGTATATAAAGGAGGCTCCTCCAGCGACCCGCCATCAGTCTTACACTTGTCTCTGACTTGAGAGTATTCCTGGACTCTGACAAAAGGTGAGCTGTGCTGGGGTCCAGTGCCTTGACCTGGCACAGAGGTCCATCCTAGGATCACTTGTACGTTACATGTAGTTGCTTTTAGTGGTCAGCGCCTCCGTGGCTCGGTCCAAGACCAGGCTAGACCGACACTTGAAAGTAGGATAGAGTCATTTAGAGCAGCCTGAAGCAAGACTCAGTTCAAAGCTCTATGGGGCCCCTTGACCTGGCTGGCAAAGCTCTCGCTTCACACGCTGAGGGTCCAGGTTCGATTTCCGGCAAGAGTGGGAACATTGGACGCATTTCCTTACACCTGCCATCCTGCTCGCCTAGCTAGTAGGTACCTGAGTGTTAGTGGACTGGTGTGGGTGGCATCTTGGGGAACAAGATTAAGGACAACAATGGAAATACGACAGTCCTCGATGACGCACTGACTTTCTTGGGTTATCCTGGGTGGCTAACCCTCCAGGGTTAAAAATCCGACAAATTCTTATCTATATTTCACCATTGTTTCTGGCTTTACTGGCCTTGTTATACCCTATCTTGACGTTGTGTACAAGGATTGGGAGGCTTTGATGCGTAGAAATGGAGGGTAGTTCTAATTCCTTGGATCAAGAGCCATTCACAGCTAAAATTATTAATCTCTATCGTATCTTCTCTTCAGATGATGAATCATACACTGACTGCATGAATAATGTATGAATAGAGTACTGGACGAGGACTCGAACCGTGGTCCACGTATTTGACAAACCCAAAACTGTACACACAGACCACGGTGCCAGGACCCACTGCCATGTTCATTCACTTTTTTATTAATATTTATCTTGGCAATAATATATCAGTATTATTATTATTATTATTATTATTATTATTATTATTATATTCTGGGCGTTGATAAATCTTCATTGACAGTAATGAATATTTCGTTAGTGTGTGATGTAGTTCAGCTGGGCTTGTGAGGTCTCTAGGGAGACCTAATTATATGGTCACACCTGCCTTGGCAAATGTCAGGTAGCCATGCCCACGTCTGAGGTCTTTTGTTCTTGACGGCGTCAGACCTCGGCGTCAGGTCATAACACGTGGTGCACACCCAATTGTGGGGGTACTTGGACCACCATATAAGCCCTAGGAACAGCTGAGTAGAGGAGATTCATGCGGAGCTCTGACCTGGGTGCAGAGCTCTGAGCAGAGAGATTCGAGAGGAGCTCTGGCCGGTGGGCAGAGCTCGGGAGAAGGCTGCTGGAGATTCGTGCGGAGCTCTGGCCTGGGTGCGGAGCTCTGGCCTGGGTGCAGAGCTCTGAGCAGGAGACTTCGAGCAGAGCTGCTGCTGTGAGCAGAGCTCGGGAGAAGGCTGCTGGAGATTCGTGCAGAGCTCTGGCCTGGGTGCAGAGCTCTGAGCAGGAGACTTCGAGCGGAGCTGCTACTGTGAGCAGAGCTCGGGAGAAGGCTGCTGGAGATTCGTGCAGAGCTCTGGCCTGGGTGCAGAGCTCTGGCCTGGGTGCAGAGCTCTGAGCAGGAGACTTCGAGCGGAGCTGCTACTGTGAGCAGAGCTCGGGAGAAGGCTGCTGGAGATTCGTGCAGAGCTCTGGCCTGGGTGCAGAGCTCTGGCCTGGGTGCAGAGCTCTGAGCAGGAGACTTCGAGCGGAGCTGCTGCTGTGAGCAGAGCTCGGGAGAAGGCTGCTGGAGGTTCGTGCAGAGCTCTGGCCTGGGTGCAGAGCTCTGAGCAGGAGACTTCGAGCGGAGCTGCTGCTGTGAGCAGAGCTCGGGAGAAGGTTGCTGGAGAGTCGAGCGGGGCTCTGGCCTGTGAGCAGAGCTGAGCTGGAGAGTCTAGGGAGGAGAGACTGTTGGAGACATTGGGGAGAGTACTGGCTTGGAGCAGTACTCGTGCTGTGTAGGTCTTGGGACCTGTGGCTTAGTTCCTGTGGTGAACTGTCCTCTGAACTCTATTGTAAGTTATATTCTGTTTCGTCTAGTTGATTGTATTTCCTGTCTCACTGCTTATGTGTACCGTCCTCATTTATCTAAACACAACAATGTACTCCTGTTCCCAAGTATATTATTGTACAAAGACTTAATAATAAACTGTGTTTGAGTAGAATAGTAACATTCACTGTCCCCGTTATTTGCTCTTTCATTCATTAATTTATTCAAGTAGTGAGAGGGTGAGTAGTGTGGTGGGTAGAGTAATGAGAGGTGAAGGTGGAGTCACCAGTGACCTCACATTACCTACCGACCTCCGCACTCATCTCTACCTATCACCTCACCAGCCTATCCCCTGCCTACGTAACCCCTTATTCCCATATTCCCCAGCTATGCTTACATTCATTACCCCCACCCCCTACATGACAAGTGTGATGTCATTAAGAGACAGTTGGTTTACCTGGAGTTTACCTGGAGAAGGTTTTGGGGGGTCAACGCCCCCGCGGTTCGGTCTGAGACCAGACCTCATGGGTGGTTGGTGGTTTTGTCAGAGGTAAAGATTACGAGATATAACGGGTGAAAGTGTGTGGGATTCGCACTGGCGGAGAACCTCTTATAACAGTGGCTAATGTTTCGAGACAAGAGAATGTCACACTGGCCAAAAACCTCTTGTGTGTTATACATATACCGCCCTTGATAATGGCTAAGGAAGGGTTGAAATCTATCTTCCACAAGGTGGTGATATCTTGTCTCTCGATTTAAACAAGTCTCCTGACCCAGTCAGTGGATCTTTTGGTCAGGTAACCCTGACCTTCCCAAGCCTTACCGGTTCACTCAATAAAAACATTTACACATCGTAAAGCACATTGGCTAACTTTCTCTACGCCAGTTAAATCCATCCGAACAAGCACGGGGTCCGTATGACATCAGTACCGACAAGTGGATCAGTAAGGCACATCTTCAACAACTAGTTGCATTAATTTCCCAGACGAGTCGCCTACATAATGTTGTTCAGTGGGATACAGAGGCGAGTAATGTGAAGACGGCAGAAGGAGCGAGGTGAAGACAGTGTTAGTCTGTTATCATCTTCAGTTTCACATTGTTGAAGACTGTGAAGCCGTATAGTTCTCCAGGCTGATATAATGACCACCTCACACTACGTCTTCAAGGCTGAGGGATTGACCACCTCACACTACGTCTTCAAGGCTGAGGGATTGACCACCTCACACTACGTCTTCAAGGCTGAGGGATTGACCACCTCACACTACGTCTTCAAGGCTGAGGGACTGACCACCTCACATTACGTCTTCAAGGCTGAGACTGCTACGTCTTCAAGGCTGATGGACTGACCACCTGATCCACTGAGGGACTCAACACCACGTCTTCAAGGCTGAACTGGACTGACCACCTCAACACGTCTTCAGGCTGTGGACTTCAACCGCGTCTTCAAGGCTGAGGGATTGACCACCTCAACACCACGTCTTCAAGGCTGAAGGACTGACCACCTCAACACCACGTCTTCAAGGCTGGTGGACTGACCACCTCAACACCACGTCTTCAAGGCTGAGGGACTGACCACCTCACATTACGTCTTCAAGGCTGAGGGACTGACCACCTCACATTACGTCTTCAAGGCTGATGGACTGACCACCTCAACACCACGTCTTCAAGGCTGAGGGACTGACCACCTCAACACCACGTCTTCAAGGCTGATGGACTGACCACCTCAACACCAC